>NC_080379.1:120221884-120338104 GCF_014773155.1 Arachis stenosperma
TTCTCCCCCTTCTCTCTCTCTCTCTCTCTCTCTCTCTCTCTCTACTTCCTTTCCATCATCTCTTCCTCCTCTCTCTGTCTCCTTTTTTCCTCTTTCTCTCCTCCTCTCTTTCCCTTTCTTCCTCTCTCTCTCTCCCCCCTCTCTCCATCCTCTCTCTCTCCCCTCCTCCTCTCTCACTCCCTTTTCCCTATTTTTCCACCTCGTCTTTCTTTCTCTCTCTCTCTCTCCCTCCTTCTCTCCCTCTCTCTCTTTCTCTCCTTCTTTCTCTGTCTCTCTCTCTCCTTCTCTCTGCTCTCACTTCCTCTCTCTTTTTCCTTGCCCTCTTTCTCCTCCTCCATTCTCTCTCTTCCTCTCTCTTTTCTCCTTTCTCTCTCTAATCATCTCTCCCCTTTTTCTATCTCTCCTCCTCCTCTTTCTCTCCCCTCCCATCTTTCTCTCCTCTCCTCTCCTTTTCTCTCTCCTATATCTCTCTCTTTTTTCTGTCTTTTCCCTTTACTCTCTCTCTCTTTCTCTTTCTCTCTCCTCTCCTTCCTTTCTCTCTCTCCTTTTCTTCCCCTCTCTTTCTCTCTCTTTTATTTTCTTTTCTCTCTTTCTCTCTCTTGCTCCTCTCTCTTTCCTTTTCTTCTTTCTCTCTCTCCTCCTCTTTCTCTCTTCCTTTTTTCTCCTTCTCCTATTTTTTTTCTTACTCTCTCTTTTCTCTTTCTCTCTCAACATTCTCTCAATCTCTATCCCTCTTCTATCTCTTTTCTCATATTCTCTCTAAAGTGAGAGAAAAGAGAGAGAGAAGGAGAAGATAAAAAAGGAGAAAGAAAAAAGGAGAGAGATAAGAAGAGAGAAGAAGGATAGGAGAGAGAAAAGAAAAGAGAAAAAAAGAGAGGGGATAGAGAGGATGGGGAGAGAGAAGGAGAGAGAGGAAGGAGAGGATGGGAGAGAGAAGAAGAGAGGGAGAGGAGGGGAGAGAGAAAGAGGAAATGGGAGAGAGAGAGAGAGAGAGCATGGGAAGAGAGAGGGAGAGAAGGATAGAGAGAAAGAAATGGGAGGGGGAGAAAGAGGAGAAAAAGAGAGAGAGAGAGAGAGAGAGAGAGAGAGAGAGAGAGAGAGAGAAAGAAAGAGAAGGAAGAGAAGAGGAGAGAGAGTAGGGGGAGAGAGGGGAGAGAGAGAAGAAGAGAAAGAGAGGGGAGGAGGAGAAAGAGGGGAAGGCAAGAAAGAGAGAGAGAGAAGGAAGAGAGAAGAGGATGGGGAGAGAAAAGGAGAGAGATGGAAAGAAAATAAGAAAAAGTTACTCGTATCTTTTAGAAAGAAAATTATTTATATTAGAAAAAATTATTTATAGAAAATGCTGAAAAGAGATAAGAAAGAAAAAGGAACAAAAGCAATGGAATAGATTTCATTGTTTACAAATATTACTCGTATCATTTAGAAAGAAAAAAATTAGATTAAAAAAAGATTTAAAATTTTGGGTTTTTGTATGTAAAAATATTAATTTTTGTATAAAAATCTATTTTTACATGTAAAAACTAATTTTATGGTATAAAAACTAATTTTTTTAGTATAAAAATCGGTTTTTGGTATAAAAACCGGTTTTTAGTGTAAAAACCAGTTATTTAATGTAAAAAATGATTTTTTATATAAAAATCGATTATTTTTAAAAACCGATTTTTAATTTAATAACCAGTTAAAAATCTATTTTGAATTTCACTAACCGGTTAATAACCGGTTTCATCATGTAAAACCAATTTGGTTAATTAACCAATACTATATTTTTGGTTAACTAAAAAACTAGTTTGGTTTTTGGATTAACCAAACCATGAACACCCCTACCCTCATGTGTATTTCGTATAATCTCACCGTTGTGGTACACCACTATATTTGTAGTACCCTCCATCACACTAACAATACACTATAATACCTCTTTCATAATGAAATAAAATAGTAACAAGTTTTGATTTTTATTGGCAGAGCACCCACCATGCAGGTCACGTATTGAAATCGCATCAAATCAACAGCTGACATGTGTCCAACACGCATTTTGCATGTTGCATGGATGCTCGCCACATGTCTAACACGTCCTCATGTGTTGGCCCCGATCTATGTCGACCATGCATCTTGCGTGCTGACTCAACACATCTCTTACGTGTTGGATTTACTCCATCTACTATTAAATTACTCTTCCACTTTATCCCATGACAATAATAAAGAAGTCTTGTGGCCAACAAATTCAGCCTAACAGAATACATAAATTCAATTACAATTTTAGTCTTTATTATCTTATCTTTAGTTGTTCTTATCTTATCTTTATTTGCTTTTATCTTTCATAGGACAATGCTCTATATATATTTAGTTTTACCCTCATAGTTTACAACACACTTCAGTACAATTCAATCAATCAACAATCAATAAAAGTTCTTTTCTTTGCTTTTTCTATTCTTTCACAATTTTATCATGGTATCAGAGCCTTAGTATTCTCCTTAAAGAGGATACACAAGCTATCATCTTTCCAGTGAGAAATCATCATGCTTCTTTTTCAACCTCCTCCCACAATAAATAATCAATCTTCCAATTTAGCTCGGAATTCAACCAATCTTTATTACTTCCATCCAAGTAAAAATCCAATATCAATCTTGGTTACACCTGTTCTAGCAGGAAACAACTATCATTCATGGAATAGTCACTATGGCCGGTCTGCACCTTCTTCTGGCAGTTTCATCTGCACCTTTTTTCGGGAGTTTCGTCTGCAATTTGTTTTAGTAGTTTTTAGCAGTTTGATCTGCACTCTTATTGCGCTCTATACGCCCTCTTTCTTATCGCGCTCTATGCGCCCCCTCTTATCGCGCTCTACGCGCCCCCTCTTATCGCGCTCTACGCGCCCTCTCTTATTGCGCTCTATGCACTTATTTTTTTCATTTTTCTTTTAAAGATCGCTAATCAAGCACAACATCTCTTTTTATACTTTTGCCGCCGGCAGCTCAAGCTCCGCCGCACGCATTTTTTGAAGATCACTGCTCAAGCACAACATCTCCTTTTATATTTTTGCTGCCGGCAGCTCAAGCTCTGTCGTACGTATTTTTTGAAGATTGTTGCTCAAGCACAACATCTCCTTTTATCTTTTTGCCGCCGGCAGCTCAAGCTCCGTCGCACGCATCTTCCTCCGCGTCACCACGTCAGACGCACTTTTTTCAACAATTTCATCGGAACTTATCCAAGCTGTGGATTATTAACATCTTCCATCCACTAGCTTGCCGGGGCGTATTAAATTACTTTTCCACCTTAGCCCATGACAACAATAAAGAAGTCTCGTAGCCTACAAATTCAGCCCAACATAATACATAAATTCAATTACAATTTTAGTTTTTATTATCTTATCTTTATCTTATCTTTAGTTGTTCTTATCTTATCTTTATTTGATTTTATCTTTCATAGGACAATGCTCTATATATATTTAGTTTTACCCTCATAGTTTACAATACACTTCAATACAATTCAATCAATTAACAATCAATAAAAGTTCTTTTCTTTGCTTTTCCTATTCTTTTATAATTTTATCATCTACCATATTCACCCACCTGTAATTATATTAAATAGGCCTATTTCTAGCAAAAGGCCAAAAATACCCAAAATTTTTCATATAGAAAAAAGAATTATAAAAAATTTTGAAACTAAAAATTTAAAATAATCAATTTGTGATGGTTGAGACTTGTTCGCTTGAGCAAATGTTGAATGTTTGAATCCTACCTTGTGCACGTGACAAATTATTTGCATACAACAAGCGCTTTTAGATTTGTGATAAATTAGTTTTTGGCCAAATTAAAACACACAATAAATGTTTAACCTGTTAAAGACCATGTTAGAGACCAAAATATAATTAGTATGGTATTCTTCATAAGGAGCAACAAGGACAGAGCATACTACATAGCACATGGATGGAGGCCAAAATACTGAGTGGCTGCTGGGACTGTAAAAGAAAGAGAGGAGGAGAATCCAATTCCTTGCTAAGCCTAACCTAACCTCATAATGTTAGCCTTAGGTCATAGCCAATTCCATGACATTTCACGTGAGGCTCCCTCACTCTTCAAAACATGCGCTTGCACAGAGCACAGAGCATAGTGGACCCACAAAACGGATACCGGATAGGGCGGTTGCCTCTCTCCTCTTTTGTCTCTCGCGCACACGCCAAAACCTCACAACTGTAACAACCTTTTAAACCACTCTCCGCCGTCCCTCTCTCTTCCTTCATTGGTTTCCCCACTCTCTCTCTCTCTCTCTCTCTCTCTCTCCGCACTTGTCCAACACACAGAGAGAAACAGAGACAGAAGAGAGCTTTGGATTTGGAATTCACAAAGATGGCGTCTCCCAGACTCTCATTCGGATTCGGAGTCGTGGCCATGCTCGCCACTCTCATTTTCGCCCTTTCCTTCCCAGCTTCCGTTCACGCCCAGACGCCATCCCCTGCTCCTTCCCCTACCAGCGACGGTACATTCCCATCTTTCCACCTCTTTCTCCGTATTCTGTTTTTCTGGATCTGGATTTCTACGATATCTCTCGCTTCATCCCAGATCTAATAACATCTTGCATTGTTGTTCCTTATGTCTGTGTTGGTGTCTTTTCAGGTTCGTCAGTAGATCAAGGGATAGCGTATGTGCTGATGTTGTTGGCTCTGGCTCTGACGTACCTCATCCACTCCGCTGATCTTTCCACCACCTTATGAATTTGAACCACACAGGAAGGAAATTTGATTTAGGATTGAGAGTGGATTTTTTAGGTGACAGTGCTTCGTTAGTTATTCTCAATGTTAGTATATTTCTCTTAGCAATTTATGTGTATGAATGGATTCATTAACAGTTTGCAATAGGGATTGCTTTCTTATTTTCCCAGTAAGTCTGAGGATGTCAATGTTACCTCCTACATAAAGCACCAAATTCGTGTGTTTGTTTTGGCTTTCAAGGTTTCAAACTATTGTGCTAACGTTTCCGGATGACTTTTCAACAGAATCAATTCATAATTTTTTTAACAACGTTTTAGGGCCCTCAACATGAAACCAACAAAGTTTTGTTGCATTTGCGTTTTGGCAAAATCTCTTAATCTCATGAGTATCATCTTATATTTTTATATCCTTTTCGGTGTATATACACGCAATGGTTACACAGGTGATAGTTACTTTCCATTTGATTTGAGTAACGTATTTCTATAACATTTTCCGACAATGAAAAATATTCAAACAAATATAAAACAATATGAATTGTTCGATCACTCGTTGATATAGATGAAATTTGATATAGATAATCTTTAATAGTTATCAGTTATGAGCACTTTAAGTAACATTACACTAAAAAAAGAAATTATCCAGTCTCTCTCTCTATATATGTGATTCTGTTCATAATTTCAAACAATTGAAAGAACATCTAACATATCAAATAAGGAAAAAATTGCATATCAGCATCCGTAGAACCGTCGACGAATTCAGTTATCATGTAAAGCCAGAAATCCACCCATTAGAATGCCATAACTGTTATTAATGGTAGCTGGATAGAAATAGCTACAGGTCATAAATTCCGATGTCTTAAAGTTTTGATTTTTGAATGTTAAGCTAAACAAGGTACACGCTGTTAACAATAACTTTCATTCGACTTTACACCCATAAACAAACAGTGGGCAAAATAACAATTATTTGTGAATAAATGAAAGTCAGATTTGAATGAACAGCTTCTGTACATCAGAACAGTGGAGGGGAAAATGGTAAATGCCTGCGAATCAGAGTATCAAATAAGAAAAGACTTGCGATCAGCAATATAAATAGTTCAATACATAGAACATGCTTTACGCCTTCTTGCTATTTGGCTTTGTTTCCTGCTGATCCTGTCCAGCCAAGGAAAACTTCTTTACTTTCTGTTGAGGCAGAGAGCAAAAGAAATACAAAAAAGAATTGAGGGTTAGGCTTTAGCACAAAAAAGGTGCAAATATGCTTAAACATATTTCCTTTATTGAATTGGAAGATAAGGGCAATGGCATAAAGAACCTTGAAAGCGCATAATCAAACAAGGCCAATCCAGTCCTTTATTCAAAGTTTCAGTTTTAAATAAATCCAAAAGGAGGATAATTGATAGATCAAATTAGCAAAATTTCCTTCCTTCTTCACCACTAAGAAAACAATACCGGGAAAAAAAGAACAAGATTAAGGGACTGGTTTTTGGGAAAGCAAAGCCTAAGAAGCTTCTTGCTCTATCATCCAAATTCAAATACAACGCTCCTCTATAAGAGACAAGAACAGAAATGGGTTTGGTTACCTTGGCGAGGACGCATTGGCGCAAGGAATGCAAGAGGTGTTGGCATTTTTCTTGGTTGAAGGGAGTCTCAGTGACGCAATTGAGGAGTTGAAGGGCTTCTTCTCCGCACACAGCTTCTTTCCCTTTCCCGTTCCCCGATTCCATCCTCGATTTAGGTTTTTCGGGTTTTACCACGCCCCAATATCTGTCTCTCTAAAACCCTCTTTTAACTCTTAATTTCAACTAATCTCCCAATTAGCTCTCTGTTCTGCTCTCCTGTGTGCTCCTCCAGTTTCCTTACCACCACACTTTTGTCTCTAGAATATTCTCGATAGTCAATACTGTGTTCTACTACCCACCCCAAATAAATGGGTTTATTTAAATGGATTTTTAAGGAAAGTCAAAAGATCTTTAGAGTAAATTCTTAAAAGTGGTCTCTTATATTGACATTGTGTATTAAAATCGTTTCTGAAATTTTAATTACATCAATTATGTCTGCGAGATTGAAAAAATTATACCATATTAGTCCCGAACTTATTTTTTGTTAATGGCGTGTTGACATAACTTGATGACGTGGACTTTTGGTGACACGTGTCACCTCATAGTTTGGCCACGTGTAACGATACAATGACGTATTGATTAGCGACACATGGTATGCTGATGTAGATGGTTATGTCATGTGTCACAATGTTATTTTGTCACGTGTCACATGTTATTTGTCCACTTGTCATTCACTATGTCATCGTTACATATGCACTAAATTGGTCTCCTTACTTTGTATCAAATGACTCATTTTAGTCTCTGAAATTGAATATCGTGCACCAAATTAATCCGTTGTTCTCATTTTTCTTTGTAAATACAAAACTCTCAATATTTTTTGATACACAAATTTTAATTTTATTTTTTATTATATAATTTTTTATAATGAATTTTTTAATTAATAATTTTAACTTGTATCATTAGAGCACATGTTAGTTAAATCCAAAATTTTATTATTGCGTCTTGTATTTATTTGTATTTGTTTTAATACTATTAAAGCATTGTTATAATAAGTGCTTATATTAATTAATAGTGTAATATATGAAAAGGCTGCCTAGTTAAGTTATAGATAAAATGAAGGGTTAAGTATGATTTTAGTCTTTAAGGTAGGGGCTGAAAATTTATTTCGTCCTCAACCTTTTTTCGCTACAAAATGGTCCCAAAAGTTTAACTTAATTTTAAAATCGTCATTTTTTACCAAATTTTTAATTTTTATTTCAAAAATACCCTTAACAAAAAAATTAAAAAAAAAAAAGAAAAGAAACACGGGTTAAGGAAAATGGGGGAGGATAACAGTTGGAAGGGGAGTTGGGTTTTGATTCAGGGAGAAGAAGGGGAAGGGAAGGGAAGGGGAAAGGGAAGGGCCACCGCCGCCGCTCCTGCTCCTCCTCGTTCAGTCCTCACCGCTGGATCTCACTGTGAGGGTGGACCTCACCCTCGCCGTCATCGTCGCCTCGCCGTCGCTCTCGTCTCGTCACACCTCCTCCCTTCCGTCGCACCTTGTCTCGCCGCACCTCTTCCTCGCCGTTGCACCTCGTCTCGTCGTTTGTTTTGATAATTATATTTATGGATTTTTGGTTCTTTTAATTGAAAATGAATTTAGAGATTTTTTATTATTGTAATTACTTCTGTGTTTTGTTAATAAAAGGGGAAGAATTTTAGTTTTTAGTTTTGTTGATGGTTCTGAGTTTTGATTGTTCTGATTTTTTTAGTTCCGATTTTCTGAGTTCTGGGTGGCGGTGGTGGTGGTGGGTTCTGAGTTTTGTTGTTCTTCTTATGGTTCCGTTATCATTGTTGTTATTTTTCTTCTTCTTATATTTTTTCTTATGATTCCATTATCCATTGTTCTTCAGATGATGATGTTGATAACCATGAAGATAATGGTTGTGGTGGTGGGTTCTGGTTTAGTTTAGACTTTTGTTCTGCTTCTTGTTAATTTTGATTAATTTTGGGAAAGTTCTGATGATGATGATGATGACCATGATGATAACAGTGGTGGTGGGTTCTGGTTCAACTTGGGCTTCTGTTCTGTTTCTGTTGATTTTGATTGATTTTGGGAAGAAGGGGGAAAGGTATTTTTGTCCGAAGGACGATTTTAAAATTGAGTTAAACCTTCGGAACCATTTTGTAGCAAAAAAAGGCAGGGGACGAAATAAATTTTCGACCCCTACTTTAGGGACTAAAATCGTATTTAACCCTAAAATGAAATTATTATAATCGACAATATAAATCTATCTTATTAAGTTAGTGAGAAGTCAATTATATGGGGAATCGAATATTCTTAAAATAGATGAGAATAATGAATTTATATTAGTTAACAAGTGCCTTATGAAGTATTCTTAAAATATTTATTAAGGTGTTAAATATTAAAAAGTTTGTATTAAAAAATATTATTATACTCCTAACTTACATTCTTTACTAAATTAATATCAATATCTCATATAATTTTTTTAATAAAATATTATAGAAAAAATTATATAATTAAAACTAAAATTTTTAAAATATTTTATAAAAGCACTTATATTTAAATAACTTGTGAAAATGTAAAATTAAAATTAGTGTATTCAAAGATATTAAAAATTTTGAATTAAAAAAAAAGAGAACAAACTAATGAAGGGACTAATTTGGTGCACCATATTCAATTTCAAAAACTAAAATGACATTTGATGCAAAGTAAGGGACCAATTTGGTCCATATGTAATGATGACATAATGGATGCACGTGGACAAATAAAATTGTGACAAGTGGCATAACCCGACACTCGTGGCAAAATAGCATTGTGACACGTAGCATAACCATCCACATCAGCATGCCACGTGTCGTTAATCGACACGTCATCATGCCGTTACACGTGGCCTAACCATGAAGTGATATGTATCTCCAAAGGTCCACGTCATCAAGCCACGTCAACGTGCCGTTAACGGAAAACGGATCAGGGACTAATTTGGTGTAATTTTTTCAATCTCAGGGACGTAATTGGTGCAATTGAAATCTAAGGGACGATTTTAGTGCACAACGTCAATCTCAGGAACCACTTTGGAGATTTACTCTACATGATCTTATAAAAAAAGTAAAAATAATTTTATATTTGAATATTTTATTTTAAATTTTTTTTAATTTATTCATTATATTTTAGTATAACCATATAAAAGTAGTTTTTTATTTATTTATTATGTGAAAAATATCTATTTTGTTAAAAAAATTTTAAAAAAAAGATATAAATCGTAACTTCTCAAAAAAGATTTTTTTTTTTATTTTTAGTGATTTTATTTTTATTATTAAAAATTTACCAAACATGCTAAAATATTTAAAAATATCTTTTTTATTAAAAAATCTTTTAAATCAACTTAATGGTGCCCAAACAAACACTTTCGAACACCTTTATTAAAAGTGATATTTGCAATTTTGGGCTCATTTTTTATAACTTGAAAAGTTGATTGGTGTCTTAATGGAAATGAGAGTTTTTGGTATATTTGCATATTGGTGAATTTGTCAAATGGACATCTTCAACACGTGGGGGACGTGTTGATGCAGCACGTAAAGGGCAAGCTGACACCACGGGAAAGGCGTGTTGATGACGTGTCGATGTCTGATTCGATAGGATACAACACGTGGGGGCGTATTGATGATGTGTCGCTCTTTGATTCGATTTTGACACAACACGTGGAGGGCGTATTGATGACGTGTCGCTCTCTGGTTCGATGGCGATACAACACATGGCCTGCGTGTTGAGTGCTCTCCTTATATAAGGCAAAGTTCGGTACCATTTCATTATAAAGAGAAGAGTTGTTTGAGTGTGTTTCTGGTGTGATAGAAGGTACAACAAATTTGGTAGTATATCGTAACGGTGAGATTATACGGAATACTCATGAGGGAGTGAGGTTTGCGTGTGAGAATCCGTTTTCGTTTGTGGTTCCATGCACCATGACATTTATAGAGCTTCAGAACGGTCTTTGTCAAAGCATGGAGAATGATATGTTGAGGAGAGTGAGCAGTATTCAGTACCAAAGTCCCGTTATAATTTTTGGTAGTCTAATACAGTTTGATATTGTGCTAATCATTGACGAAGCGAGTATGCAGAATACGTTCTATATGTTGAGTTTGGAAACATAGAGGCAGATGAGATTCAAAATGATGTAGATATAGAGGATGGTAGAGATGAAGTGTACGAAAGAATGAACAGTGACAGTGAAGAGAACTTCGAAGCTACTTATGAAACTGGCGACGAAGACGAAGATGGTGATATGGGAGTTGAGGCAACAGTGGAGAATGTAGTTATTTCTCCTACCGTTAGTCAACCAATAGACGTTTCACCTTTTATGTGTAACTTGGATCTTGATGCCATGCATGCACCGAAATTTTTGAAATATGCAAATATAGGTACATGATGAGTGAAAAATACGTTTTTCTTATTTTATATTTTGGATAGATCAATGAGTGATGTTTTTTCTTTGTGTGGGTGTTGTTGATCCTGAAGACAAGAGATTTAGGATCGGAATGGAATATAGTTCTAGAAAGTCGGTCATCGCAGCAATTAGAAGTTGCACTATCTTTAGAGGAGTCGACTACAATTTGTATGAATATGAGCCACAGACGTTCTATGCAAAATGCAAGATGTATAGAGCGTGGGTGCGACTGGCTTATCCGAGCCATCTTGATACGGAAAAAGGTTGTTGGGTGTAAACACCCTCACTATCAGAATGCCACACTTCTGGCTGCACCAATTTGATAACAAGAATATTACGACGGCTTCCATATTTTTCATAATAAGATATAAGTCTTTAACTCGAAACCATATTGCTGTTTTCTTTGAAAAACTAGAAATACTTTTTCTTGAAAACAAACAAGCATATACATATATGTAAAACTTCTTATACAAGTAACTTACAAATATATATATATATATATATATATATATATATATATATATATATATATATACATACATACTATTACAACTTCTATCCCTCTTACAAATATAATAAAAAAAAGCGAGGGAAAAATATAATTGTATATACAATAATATAGAATATAATTAGATGCTCGAAAGAAACTCCTTAAACTCTTCATCCATCCTGAAAAGGAAAATTGTAGGGGGGTAAGAACATCGTCCTCGCTGGTTCTCAGTAGAGGGTTTTTAAGAATTGTCATAAGAAGATATTTTAAATAAAACTATTTTCAATCGCCGTGATTGTCAGTTTATTATCCAAATTTAAAACTCATATTTTTCTTAAAAAATTTCATGCAAAATAACATTCCATACATTTCATCGCTTACTAAGAAACCATTGTAACAAAAACTCGCCACTGATCCAAATCAACTCGGCCTTCGGCCCAGATTAAATTAACTCAGAGTCTGTCCCAAATCAAATCAACTCGGTCTCCGGTCCAATTCAAAATAAATCACCATCAAAACTCAATGCCAAAAAAGAATCAATCACAGGCACAAACAATGCAAGGAAAACACATTTTAAAAACAGTTACAGTAAGTATCATAGTTATCAGTTAAACTGAATTCATCAAATAGGCAAACCAAAATACTTAAGCACACCCAAACAAAACAAACAAATGCAACATGATGCATGCCTGCCCTACTGGTTGTGAGCTCATATGTCGATTAAACTGTAACTACCCTACCTCACGAGGCCTGTGATTCCTCATTCTTTACAACGTTCACTGATGCTCATAGATTTAGATATATAAATATATAGCATAGATAACAAATTAAAATTACAACATGTAGCGCTAAAACTTTTTTTTAGTGCTTTCGAGTAATGAATCTTGGTTATTAAATAATTACCGCTATAGTTAATTTTTCTTTCAAATTAGCCACATCTTGTTAATTTATTAAATTCATTAAGTGTTGAAATAGTAAAGAAACCACCTTAGATACATCGTCAATCAATTAGTACATGATCAAAACTTTTATTGTCAAACTAAAATGCCCTTCCTATATGTTAAGCCAAATTAAGGCTTTAACTATCCTCGCATAAAACCTTAAATTAATTCCAAATTATTAGTTCACTTAAACCCATCAATGTTTAACCATGGCTAATGTAACAACTCTAATTTTTACACTGACGCGAATTTTTCTTAAAATAATATTTTAAAGTGATTAGTTTTATTTTGATGAGTCGATTTCAAACTCCGAATTAAAATAAATAGTAATATAATTTTATTATTATCTTATATATTTATTTTACTTGCTCTAATTATAATAGAATTTAGATAATAATATTAATATTATTATTTCAAGTCTAACTTTTACCGATAAAATTAATTATTGATATTTTTTGATGAACTTAAAATTACTAATATTTCGTTAAATATCTTTTAATTTCTATGTTACTAACATCATTTATATTAATAACTCATATATATTTAACCTTATTATTATTATTATTATTGTCTGAAAGGAAAAAAAAGAAGGAATAGAATCGTGAATCACATTAAGTAGTGTTATCCCATTAATTATTAACATTCTTTTTTTTTTTTAATTTCAATGTGACCGAATTGGAGAAAGAAAGAAAAGAGAGATTTCAATCCAAAACCACCTAGTAATATGGCATTGACACATAATTCTTTAATTGACAACTCCCCCTTCCACTAAGATAAAAAACACTTACCTTAATCTTTCATTTGCTGAATGTATTGCACGAAGAAAGGAGAAAGTGATCCAGAGCTTTCATCAAAGAAACCGTAACCCTTCACCATTTTCTTTCTTTGATTTCACTTAATCCGTAACCCCATTCAAAAATCTAATCTGGTAAAAGTGTTCGTATCCTCCTTCTCTATGTGTTAATGTCACTTTTGATTGGTGGAAGTCAATGGTGACGTAGCTCTCTTACCCCTTGAGTTCGGTCAACTGGAATTCTAGGAGGCACAGATAATTTCGAACGTTTTTTTCTTCAACGACTCGATCAGAAGGTTTTTCCGGAGCTTCGAGTATTTTGATTTCGTACGAAGGTAGGATTTTGGTAAATTCTCACCGGTTAAATTAGTATTGGACAAGTGAATTGATGTCGTGATTACTTGTTGATTGAATTTGATTGAACTTATATTGAATTTTGTGATATATTGATCTTTGTGATAAGTTTGAGGTTCAGAGGGTTATAGTGCAGCTGAAAACTAAGTTATTCTGATGAATTTGATTTCTAGATTACAATAGAATTATTTGAAAATGTTGGAATTTGTCTAGTTTGATTTATTGGAAATGATTTGAAAAGAGTGTGGAAAACAGTTATGATGGAACTCGAGAAGGGTGGCAGAGTCCGGGTTTTAGGAGAGATGCCACCGAAATTTTGTTAAAACCTTAAGAATTTATTTGAAATTTTATTTAGAAAAAAATATTGAATTTGAGAAATTGTAGTATTTGATTTTTGATTTATTCAGAAAATAGTTATATGTTAGATTTAATTCATTTAAGAAAAGTATATATTTTGAGTTCGATTTATTTAGAAAAGTATTGTTTTATGATTTTAAATTATTTAAGAATATTATTATGTTTAAGTTTGATTTAAAAATGAAAAGGACTTATGTTTTGAATTTGACTCAAGGATTTTATTTGGAGGAGTTTTAGTGAACCTTAAAAGTAATTAAATTTTTATTGAATGATTTCATTTTGTAATATCTTGGAAAAAGTTAAAGAATTAGTCTTAAGGATGAAAGGGGGGTTGGTTTTGGTTTTAAAAGAAAAAGAGAAGATAAATCGGCACATGTGATTATGAAATGATTAAAAGGTCATGAGAGGGTGACAAAAAGTAAATAGTTATAGTGTTGATGCGAACATGTTAATCCGTGGGCTTTATGTGTGAATGATTGTACGGGGATGCCCGTGTATATGGAATGGCTTCCAGGAGAAAGGGGCACATGCTTCAGTTGGAGAATAAGCGCCGGCAAGTACTTGCAGAGGTCATATTCGACATACTTCAGCCGGAGAATCAGTGCCTGCAAGAAGTAGTAACTTGCAGAGGTTATATCGCTGGAATGCCTTATCTGACTTGCGAGTCGGATTGTGTCGGGTGCGGGTCGAAATCGACAAATGAGCTCATTACCTGCAATAGGGCTAGACATGCATTTGTGCATTTGCATTTTACTTGATACAGTGAATTTGTTTGTGATTGTCATCTTGTGTTTATGCATTCCTTAATGTTATTCTGAGTTGTGATGATTAGATACTTCTCTGTGACACTTGTATATTTCGTTGTGAATTACTTGAACTATGATAATCCTGACTTGACTAACTACCCCCAATCCTACTAAAAACTCCCCAGTTCTTGTCCCTTTTCTTCCTCCCTTTCAGATGGAGACCGGAGTCTTGTTTTACGAGATGGACCCTCCCTATATATATGAGGATATTGTATAGCATAGGTTTTATGTAGTAGGTGCAGAGATTAGGACTCGTATATATGTACATTTTGTGTGATCCATGGTTCTGAAAATCAGACCAGACCGGTCGGTTCGACCGGGTTAACCGGGAACCGGTCTTATGGCTGGTCCGGGTAACACGTAAAACCGTTTTGCAAAAAACGGGTCTAAAAATCAGACAAATCGGAGGTTAACCGGTGAACCGGTTGAACCGGTCAGATTTTTCAAAAAAGACCGATTCTCTCAAAAAAAAAGTAAAAACCCCACCCCCCAAAACACCTGACCCTCTCCCTTCTGTCTAACTCTCACATTCCAACAAAAATCTCTAATTTGCCTAACCTATGAGAGAAACCACCATCGCCACCATTAGCCCCCAGCCACCGTCATGAAGCCCTGGCCACTAGCCACCGTCAGTTCCCCAGCCGCCGCCACTCTTCTCTTCCTCACCGTCTCTGCTCATCGCGAAGCCCCACCAGCCATCATCACTCCCAGCCGCCGCCACTCTTGTGCTCACTGTCTCTGTGATCATTGTCGTCGGCAGTGACAGATGGTGCCATCGTTGTCCTCGTCCTCGATCCTCTTCTCCTCTATGTCATGCAAACGGTTACTCAATCCTTTTCAAGCACATCCTCTCCTCCATGAATCTCTACCCAGAGCCTTGCCGTGAAATCACTACTCGGGGCCTCGCTGTTGCAAAATGATCCTCTTCTAAGCTTACTCTGCCACCGCCGTTCCTCCTTAGTCGTGTCTCCGGTAATAATTAAGCTACTGCTTCTTCAGTTTTAATTTCTAAGTTTTTGGCTTCTGAATTGGGATCGTGTTCTGAGTTGGATTACTGCTCATGTGGTTTTGAATTTAGTTTGGAGAATAAGTTTGGATTTGGTTAGTTTTCTGTTTCTAGATTCTCTAGATATGGATTTGGATTTTGAGTTTTCTGAGTTCTGTTGTTGAATAGTGGTGGACGAAATTGTGATCCTCTTTGTATTTGCATAAGATTTATTTAATGGCTATTGGCTATGTGTGGACACAACTCCGTTCAACTTAACCAGCAAGTGTACTAGGTCATCCAAGTAATACCTTACGTGAGTAAGGGTCGATCCCACGGAGATTGTTGGTATGAAGCAAGCTATGGTCACCTTGTAAATCTCAGTTAGGCAGATTAAATTGATTTATGGTTTCGAAAATTAATAATTAAATAAAAAGTAAAAAGGGATAGAAATACTTATGTAAATCAATAGTGGGAATTTCAGTTAGGCGTATGGAGATGCTGTGCTCCTTTTGAAACTCTACTTCACTACTCACTCTTCCTTCAATCCTTCTTACTCCTTTCCATGGCAAGCTGTATGTAGGGCATCACTATCATCAATGGCTACTTTTAATCCTCTCGGGAAAATGGTCCTATGCGCTGTCACTGCACGGCTAATCGTCTGGAGGCATCACCCTTGGTTGATAGCTACATCCCATCCTCTCAGTGAAAATGGTCCAAATGCTCTGTCACAGCACGGCTAATCATCTGTCGGTTCTCAATCAGGTTGGAATAGAATCCATTGATTCTTTTGCGTTTGTCACTAACGCCCAGCCTTCAGGAGCTTGAAGCTCGTCACAGTCATTCAATACCGGAATCCTACTCGGAATACCATAGACAAGGTTAGACTTTCCGGATTCCCAGGATCCTACTCGGAATACCACAGACAAGGTTAGACTTTCCGGATCCTCATGAATGCCGCCATCTATCTAGCTTATACCACGAAGATTCTGTTGGGGAATCTAAGAGATATGCGCCCGGCCTAAGGTAGAACGGAAGTGGTTGTCAATCACGCGCGTTCATAAGTGAGAATGATGATGAGTGTCACGGATCATCACATTCATCAAAATGTTGTGCAACGTATATCTTGGAATATGAATAAGCGAGAATTGAATGAAAAGTAATAATAATTGTATTGAAACTTGAGGTACAGCAGAGCTCCACACCCTTAATCTATGGTGTGCAGAAACTCCACCGTTGAAAATACATAAGTGAAAGGTTCAGGCATGGCCGAATGGCCAGCCCCCAAAACGTGGTCACAGGATTCAAAATACAATCTAGGATGATAATATGATAGTAAAAAGTTCTATTTATAATAAACTAGCTCCTAGGGTTTACATGAGTAAGTAATTGATGCATAAATCCACTTCCGGGGCCCACTTGGTGCATGCTTAGGCTGAGCTTGATCTATCCACGAGCTGAGGCTTTTATTGGAGTTGAACTCCAAGTTATGACGTGTTTTGGGCGTTCAACTCCGGATCATGACGTTTTTCTGGCGTTTAACTCCAGACAGCAGCATGTACTTGGCGTTCAATGCCAAGTTACGTCGTCAATTTCCGAATAAAGTATGAACTATTATATATTGCTGGAAAGCTCTGGATGTCTACTTTCCAACGCCGTTAAAAGGCGTCAATTGGAGTTTTGTAGCTCTAGAAAATCCATTTCGAGTGCAGGGAGGTCAGATTTCAACAGCATCAGCAGTCCTTTTGTCAGCCTTTTTCAGAGTTTTGCTCAAGTCCCTCAATTTCAGCCAGAAATTACCTGAAATCACAGAAAAACACACAATCTCATAGTAAAGTCCAGAAATGTGAATTTAACACAAAAACTAATGAAAACATCCCTAAAAGTAGCTGGAACTCACTAAAAACTACCTAAAAACAATGCCAAAAAGCGTATAAATTATCCGCTCATCACAACACCAAACTTAAATTGTTGCTTGTCCCCAAGCAACTGAAAATCAATTAAGATAAAAAGAAGAGAATATACTATAAATTCCAAAATATCAATGAATATTAATTCTAATTAGATGAGCGGGACTTGTAGCTTTTTGCTTCTGAACAGTTTTGGCATCTCACTTTTTCCTTTGAAGTTCTGAATGATTGGCTTCTCTAGGAACTTAGAATTTTGGATAGTGTTATTGACTTTCCTAGTTAAGCATGTTGATTCTTGAACACAGCTACTTATGAGTCTTGGCCGTGGCCCTAAGCACTTTGTTTTCCAGTATTACCACCGGATACATAAATGCCACAGACACATAACTGGGTGAACCTTTTCAGATTGTGACTCAGCTTTGCTAGAGTCCCCAGTTAGAGGTGTCCAGAGCTCTTAAGCACACTCTTTTTTTGCTTTGGATCACGACTTTAACCACTCAGTCTCAAGCTTTTCACTTGGACCTTCATGACACAAGCACATGGTTAGGGACAGCTTGATTTAGCCGCTTAGGCCTGGATTTTATTTCCTTGGGCCCTCCTATCCATTGATGCTCAAAGCCTTGGATCCTTTTTACCCTTGCCTTTTGGTTTTAAGGGCTATTGGCTTTTTCTGCTTGCTTTTTCTTTTTCTTTCTATTTTTTTTTTCGCAAATTTTTTTTCGCAAGCTTTCTTTTTCACTGCTTTTTCTTGCTTCAAGAATCAATTTCATGATTTTTCAGATCCTCAATAACATTTCTCTTTGTTCATCATTCTTTCAAGAGCCAACAATTTTAACATTCATAAACAACAAGATAAAAAATATGCACTGTTTAAGCATTCATTCAGAAAATAAAAAGTATTGTCACCACATCAATATAATTAAACTAAATTCAAGGATAAATTCGAAATTCATGTACTTCTTGTTCTTTTGAATTAAAACATTTTTCATTTAAGAGAGGTGAAGGAGTAATGGATTTTATTCATAGCTTCAAGGCATGGTTACATACTAGTGATCATGAAGTAAAGACACAAAACATAGATAAACACAACATTAAAAACCGAAAACAGAAAGAAATAAAGAACAAGGAATGAATCCACCTTAGTGGCGTCTTCTTCTTGAAGGACCAATGATGTTCTTAAGCTCTTCTATGTCCCTTCCTTGCCTTTGTTGCTCCTCCCTCATTGCTCTTTGATCTTCTCTTATTTCATGGAGAATGATGGAGTGCTCATGATGTTCCACCCTTAATTGTTTAACATTGTGGCTCAAATCTTCTAAGGAAGTGTTGAGTTGCTCCCAATAGTTGTTGGGAGGAAAGTGCATCCCTTGAGGCATCTCAGGGATTTCTTGATGATGAGCTTCCTCATGCATCTCTTGAGAACCGTGAAGGGTCTCTCTTGCTTGCTCCATCCTCTTCTTGGTGATGGGCTTATCCTCTTCAATGGAGATGTCTCCTTCTATGATAACTCCAGCAGAGTAACATAGATGGCAAATAAGGTGAGGAAAAGCTAGCCTTGCCATGGGTGAGGGCTTGTCGGCTATTTTGTAGATTTCATTGGAGATGACCTCATGAACTTCTACTTCCTCTCCAATCATGATGCCATGAATCATGATGGCCCGATCCACAGTAACTTCAGATCGGTTGCTAGTAGGAATGATGGAGCGTTAAATGAACTCCAACCATCCTCTAGCTATAGGCTTGAGGTCCAGTCTTCTTAGTTGGACTGGCTTGCCTTTGGAGTCTCTCTTCCATTGAGCTCCTTCCAAACATATGTCCATTAGGACATGGTCCAACCTTTGATTAAAGTTGACCCTTCTAGTGTAGGGGCGTTCATCTCCTTGCATCCTGGGCAAGTGGAATGCCAACCTCACATTTTTCGAACTAAAATCTAAGTATTTCCCCCGAACCATTGTGAGATAATTTTTTGGACTCGGGTTCATACTTTGATCATGGTTCCTAGTGATCCATGCATTGGCATAGAACTCTTGAACCATTAAGATTCCGACTTGTTGCATGGGGTTGGTTAAGACTTCCCAACCTCTTCTTCGGATTTCATGTCGGATCTCCGGATACTCATTTTTCTTGAGCTTGAAAGGGACCTCAGGGATCACCTTCTTCTTTGCCACAACATCATAGAAGTGGTCTTGATGGCTCTTAGAGATGAATCTTTCCATCTCCCATGACTAGGAGGTGGAAGCTTTTGTCTTCCCTTTTCCTTTTCTAGAGGATACTCCGGCCTTAGGTGCCATTGATGGTAATGGAAAAACAAAAAGCTTATGCTTTTACCACACCAAACTTAAAATATTGCTCGCCCTTGAGCAAGAGAAGAAAGAAGAAAAGAAGAAGAAGAAGAGAATATGGAGGAGAAGGTGAAGTGTAGGTTCGGTCAAGGGATGGAAGAGGGGGTTGTGTTGTGTGAAAATGAAGTAGAATGGAAGGGTATATATAGGGAGAGGGGAGAGTGAAGTTTCGGCCATATAGGGTGGGATTGGGTGGGAAAATATTTTTGAATTTTGAAGGTAGGTGGGGTTTATGGGGAAGAGTGGATGGATGTGAGTGGTGAAGGGGGTAATTGGGAAGAGAGATTGAGGTGATTGGTGAAGGGTTTTGGGAAGGAGTGTTTATTGGGAAGAGAGATTCAGAGATTGAAGTTGTTGGGAAGTGTGACATGGGGAATACAAATCACAAAAATAGGATTAGGAGGTAAGGTGGGAATATAGTAGGTGGGGATCCTGTGGGGTCCACAAATCCTGAGGTGATCCTGTGGGGTCCACAGGTCCTGAGGTGTCAAGGAATTCCATCCCTGCACCAAATAGGCATGTAAATTGCCTTTGCACACCATTCTAGCGTTTAAATGCCGTGTGGTGCATATTCTGGGCGTTCAACGCCCATGTAAAGCATGTTTCTGGCGTTGAACGCCAGTTTCATGCTTGTGACTGGCGTTCAGCGCCAGCTTTTCTTCTCTGGGCACATTCCTAGCGTTCAGCGCCAGAATGTTGCTTGTTTCTGGCATTCAGCGCTAGAATGATGCTCTGTTCTGGCGTTGAACGCCGGCCGAATGCATCTTACTGGCGTTGAACGCCAGCCTGTGCGTCCTCCAGGGTGTGGATTTTTCTCTTCTATTTTTGACTCTGTTTTTAATTTTTATGATTTTTTTCGTGACTCCTCATGATCATGTACCTAATAAAACACAAAATAACAATAATATAGAATAAAATAAAAATTAGATAAATAAAATTGGGTTGCCTCCCAACAAGCGCTTCTTTAATGTCAATAGCTTGATAGTGGCTCTCATGGAGCCACAAGGTGATCAGGTCAATGTTGTGTAGTCCCAACACCAAACTTAGAGTTTGGATATGGGATCTTAACACCAAACTTAGAGTTTGGTTGTGGCCTCACAACACCAAACTTAGAGTTTGACTGTGTGGGCTCTTCTTAACTCTGAACTGAGAGAAGCTCTTCATGCTTACTCTCTTCTGTCACAGAGGGATGGCCATGTGCCTTAAACACAAGGTAGTCCCCATTCAATTGAAGGACTAATTCACCTCTGTTGACATCTATCACAGCTCCTGCTGTGGCTAGGAGAGGTCTTCCAAGGATGATGCAATCATCCTCTTCCTTCCTAGTGTCTAAGATTATGAAATCAGCAGGGATGTAAAGGCCTTCAACCTTTACTAGCACGTCCTCTACTATTCCATAAGCTTGTCTTAATGACTTGTCTGCCAATTGTAATGAGAACAAGGCAGGTAGTACCTCAATGATCCCCAGCTTCTCCATTACAGAGAGTGGCATAAGATTTATCCCTGACCCCAGATCACACAAAGCTTTTTCAAAGATCATGGTGCCTATGGTACAAGGTATTAAGAACTTGCTAGGATCTTGTTTCTTTTGAGGTAGAATTTTCTGAATCCAAGTATCTAGTTCATTAATGAGCAAGGGAGGTTCACTTTCCCAAGTCTCATTACCAAATAACTTGGCATTCAGCTTCATGATAGCTCCTAAATATTGAGCAACTTGCTCTCCAGTTACATCTTCATCCTCTTCTAAGGAAGAATAGTCTTCAGAGCTCATGAATGGTAGAAGCAGATTTAATGAAATCTCTATGGTCTCTATATGAGCCTTAGATTCCTTTGGATCCTTAATAGGAAACTCCTTCTTGCTTGAGGGACGTCCCAGGAGGTCTTCCTCACTATGATTTTCGTCCTCCTCCTCCCTTGTGCATTCGGCCATATTGACTATGTCAATGGCTTTGCACTCTCCTTTTGGATTCTCTTCTGTATTGCTTGGGAGAATACTGGGAGGAGTTTCAATGACTTTCTTACTCAGCTGGCCTACTTGTGCCTCCAGATTTCTAATGGAGGATCTTGTTTCACTCATGAAACTGAAAGTGGCCTTTGACAGATCAGAGACTAGATTGGCTAAATTAGAAGTGTTTTGTTCAGAATTCTCTGTCTGTTGCTGAGAAGATGATGGATATGGCTTACTATTGTTCAGCCTATTGCGTCCACCATTGTTAAAGCCTTGTTGAGGCTTTTGTTGATCCTTCCATGAGAAATTTGGATGATTTCTCCATGATGAGTTATAGGTGTTTCCATAAGGTTCACCCATGTAACTAACCTCTGCCATGGAAGGGTTCTCAGGATCATAAGCTTCTTCAGAAGCTGCCTCTCTAGTACTGTTGGATGCATGTTGCCATCCATTCAGATTTTGAGAGATCATGTTGACCTGTTGAGTCAACACTTTGTTCTGAGCCAGTATGGCATTCAGAGTATCAATTTCAAGAACTCCTTTCTTCTGAGGCATCCCATTATTCACAGAATTCCTCTCAGAAGTGTACATGAATTGGTTGTTTGCAACCATATCAATGAGTTCTTGAGCCTCTTCAGGCGTTTTCTTTAGGTGAATAGATCCACCTGCAGAATGGTCCAATGACATTTTCGAAAATTCAGAGAGACCATAATAGAATATATCTAATATGGTCCATTCTAAAAACATGTCAGATGGACATCTTTTGGTCAGCTGCTTGTATCTTTCCCAAGCTTCATAGAGGGATTCACCATCTTTTTGTTTGAAGGTTTGAACATCCACTCTCAGCTTGCTCAGCTTTTGAGGAGGAAAGAATTTATCCAAGAAGGCAGTGACCAGCTTATCCCAGGAGTCCAGGCTATCCTTAGGTTGTGAATCCAACCATATTCTAGCTCTGTCTCTCACAGCAAAAGGGAAAAGCATGAGTCTGTAGACTTCAGGATCAACTCCATTCGTCTTTACAGTCTCACAGATCTGCAAGAACTCAGTTAAAAACTGATAAGGATCTTCAGATGGAAGTCCATAAAACTTGCAGTTTTGTTGCATTAATGCAACTAGCTGAGGTTTCAGTTCAAAGTTATTGGCTCCAATGGCAGGAATGGAGATGCTTCTTCCATCAAATTTGGACGTTGGCTTTGTAAAGTCACCAAGCATTCTCCTTGCATTATTATTATTTTCGGCTGCCATCTCCTTCTCTTGTTCGAAAATTTCTGAAAGGTTGTTTCTGGATTGTTGTAATTTAGTTTCTCTTAGTTTCCTTTTCAGAGTCCTTTCAGGTTCAGGATCAATTTCAACAAGAGTGCCTTTTTCCCTGTTCCTGCTCATATGAAAGAGAAAAAAACAAGAAAAGAAAGAGGAATCCTCTATGTCACAGTATAGAGATTCCTTTATGTTAGTAGAAAAAGAAGGGAGAAGAAGAATGAAGAAGAATTCGGATTTTTAGATGAAGAGAGGTGAAGAGAAGTGTTAGTAATTAAATAATTAAATAGAATAAGAAAAGAGGAAGAGAATTCGAAAATAATTAAAAAAAAGGGTTAGTGATTTTCGAAAATTATAGATAGAATGTAATTAACATTAAAATTTAAAACAATTAATTAATTAAAAAGAATTTTTGAAAAAGAAAGAGGTATTTTCGAAAATTGAAGAGGGAAAAGTGGTTAGGTGGTTTTGAAAAAGATAAGAAACAAACACAAAGTTAGTTAGTTGATTGAAAAAGATTTGAAATTAGAGTTTAAAAAGATAAGAAGATAAGAAGTTAGATAAGATATTTTGAAATTAAATTTTTGAAAAAGATAAAATTTTGAGGAGGATAAGATAAAAAGTTAAGATAGAAATTTTAATAAAAAGATATTTTGAAAAAGATTTAATTTTTAAAATGACTTAACTAACAAGAAACTACAAGATAAGATTCTAGAATTTAAAGATTGAACCTTTCTTAACAAGAAAGTAACAAACTTCAAATTTTTGAATCAATCACATTAATTGTTAGCATATTTTCAAAAATTTGATATAAAGATAAGAAAAAGATTTTGAAAATAATTTGAAAAGTAATTTTGAAATTTTCGAAAAATAGAAAAAAAATGGAAAAGATATGATTTTTGAAAAAGATTTTGAAAAGATAAGATTTTTAAAATTGAAATTTTGACTTGACTTGTTAGAAACAACTAATTTTAAAAATTTTTGACCAAGTCAACCCAAAATTTCGAAAATTTGGAGGGAAATAAGGAAAAGATATTTTTTTGATTTTTAAATTCTAATTATGAGAGAGAAAAACAACAAAAATACTCAATGCATGAAATTTTTTAAATCAAAACAATGAATGCATGCAAGAATGCTATGAATGTCAAGATGAACACCAAGAACACTTTGAAGATCATGATGAACATCAAGAACATATTTTTGAAAAATTTTTGATGCAAAGAAAACATGCAAGATACCAAACTTAGAAATCTTTAATGCATGGATTTTAATAAACGAAAAATGCATATGAAAAACAACAAACAACACAAAACAAGAAAACATCAAGATCAAACAAGGGGACTTATCAAGAACAACTTGAAGATCATGAAGAACACTATGAATGCATGGGATTTTCGAAAAATGCAAGAAAAAATTTTAAAAGCATGCAATTGACACCAAACTTAAAATTTGACTCAAGACTCAAACAAGAAACACAAAATATTTTTAGTTTTTATGATTTTCTAATTTTTTTGTATTTTTATTAATTTTTTTTCGGAAATAATGTTAGGAAAAATGAAAAATAAAAGAAAAATTTTTGAAAAAGATTTTTGAAAAGAAAATTACCTAATCTGAGCAACAAGATGAACCGTCAGTTGTCCATACTCGAACAATCCCCGGCAACGGCGCCAAAAACTTGGTGGACGAAATTGTGATCCTCTTTGTATTTGCATGAGATTTATTTAATGGCTATTGGCTATGTGTGGACACAACTCCGTTCAACTTAACCAGCAAGTGTACTGGGTCATCCAAGTAATACCTTACGTGAGTAAGGGTCGATCCCACGGAGATTGTTGGTATGAAGCAAGCTATGGTCACCTTGTAAATCTCAGTTAGGCAGATTAAATTGATTTATGGTTTCGAAAATTAATAATTAAATAAAAAGTAAAAAGGGATAGAAATACTTATGTAAATCAATAGTGGGAATTTCAGATAGGCGTATGGAGATGCTGTGCTCCTCTTGAAACTCTACTTCACTACTCACTCTTCCTTCAATCCTTCTTACTCCTTTCCATGGCAAGCTATATGTAGGGCATCACTATCATCAATGGCTACTTTTAATCCTCTCGGGAAAATGGTCCTATGTGCTGTCACTGCACGGCTAATCGTCTGGAGGCATCACCCTTGGTTGATAGCTACATCCCATCCTCTCAGTGAAAATGGTCCAAATGCTCTGTCACAGCACGGCTAATCATCTGTCGGTTCTCAATCAGGTTGTAATAGAATCCATTGATTCTTTTGCGTTTGTCACTAACGCCCAGCCTTCAGGAGTTTGAAGCTCGTCACAGTCATTCAATACCGGAATCCTACTCGGAATACCACAGACAAGGTTAGACTTTCCGGATTCCCAGGATCCTACTCGGAATACCACAGACAAGGTTAGACTTTCCGGATCCTCATGAATGCCGCCATCTATCTAGCTTATACCACGAAGATTCTGTTAGGGAATCTAAGAGATATGCGCCCGGCCTAAGGTAGAACGGAAGTGGTTGTCAATCACGCGCGTTCATAAGTGAGAATGATGATGAGTGTCACGGATCATCACATTCATCAAAATGTTGTGCAACGTATATCTTGGAATATGAATAAGCGAGAATTGAATGAAAAGTAATAATAATTGTATTGAAACTTGAGGTACAGCAGAGCTCCACACCTTTAATCTATGGTGTGCAGAAACTCCACCGTTGAAAATACATAAGTGAAAGGTTCAGGCATGGCCGAATGGCCAGCCCCCAAAACGTGGTCACAGGATTCAAAATACAATCCAGGATGATAATATGATAGTAAAAAGTTCTATTTATAATAAACTAGCTCCTAGGGTTTACATGAGTAAGTAATTGATGCATAAATCCACTTCCGGGGCCCACTTGGTGCATGCTTGGGCTGAGCTTGATCTATCCACGAGCTGAGGCTTTTATTGGAGTTGAACTCCAAGTTATGACGTGTTTTGGGCGTTCAACTCCGGATCATGACGTTTTTCTGGCGTTTAACTCTAGACAGCAGCATGTACTTGGCGTTCAACGCCAAGTTACGTCATCAATTTCCAAATAAAGTATGAACTATTATATATTGCTGGAAAGCTCTGGATGTCTACTTTCCAACGCCATTGAGAGCGCGTCAATTGGAGTTCTGTAGCTCCAGAAAATCCATTTCAAGTGCAGGGAGGTCAGATTCCAACAGCATCAGCAGTCATTTTGTCAGCCTTTTTCAGAGTTTTGCTCAAGTCCCTCAATTTCAGCCAGAAATTACCTGAAATCACAGAAAAACACACAAACTCATAGTAAAGTCCAAAAATGTGAATTTAACATAAAAACTAATGAAAACATCCCTAAAAGTAGCTGGAACTTACTAAAAACTACCTAAAAACAATGCCAAAAAGCGTATAAATTATCCGCTCATCAAATAGATTGAGTAGTTTTTGTTGAAATTTTGCTGTAAAAATCCAAGATAACTGAATACTTCCTTTGGAGATAATAAGATATTTTTGGAGGACGGCCTATTCCATTTTTCTATCAATTTTCAGTTTATTAATTGTTTGTTATACTCAGAATTCTAGGTATACTTCCTTTTTGCTGTTCCATGTGATTTCTGGGATTATTGTATTTCACTATGCTATCTATCCATGTGTTTTGGGATGGCTGTAACTTTTTGCTGTTTTGGCTTTATATTTTTTCTTTGAATTGATGTTGATCATAGTATCTTGAATTTGTCAAATTTTCTTGACTCCATTTAGACATTGATGGAGCATACTTTGGGACAACATTTCCACATCTCTTCCTCATGACGTATGGACAACTGAAGCCACAAAAACCATCACGGAGGTACGTTCCAAGAGTTTTTGGGTTTAAACTTCACAAGCCATGATGAAGTTGAAGTCAGTTTTTCATGAATGTGAGTCCTATTTAACACTTCTTTGAGGTACTCCCTTGCAACATCCAGCGGATTATGACATTTTTTTGTTGCTAATGGATTGAAATTTTTAAGTGTAAGGGTAAGTTTGTGATTCTATGAATAAATTATTATGTCAAATTATAATAATATATTGTTAAATTATAAACTTCTAAATTTTATTAATTAAGAAATTATTGAATTTGTATATTCAAAGTTGTATATTAAATTTTTAATAATTATATTATATATTTAATTAAACCGATTGAATTTCGGTCGAACCATTGAACCAGTGAACCAGTCATCTTACCGGTTCATTGACCGGTCCGGTTCTCGCAACCTTGGTGTGATCACCCCTTCAGTCATCCGATTAATACTCCACAATTTAACCCCGATATGCCCTATAAGTTCCTGTTGCAGTGGCTTCACTCGGATGCTCTATTTCACCCGTTCCATGACGGGCCAATGCCTCATCAGCATCTCGATCAGCCTGCAGATCAGGTGGATCCTGAGCCTGAGCCCATGGAGGAGCATATTCTAGAGCTTGTACCTAAGGAGGATATCCTAGTAGAGCAGATCTCAGTATCTTCATCTGAGCCATCTTCTGAGGAGCCACTCTCTGCCTCTATTAGTGGACCTACAAGTGTTGGTCAGACTAGTAGCACGAGTGCCAGTGCCCCTCTAGAGATTATCGAGATATCTGATGATGAGAACGAGGATCCTGAGGAGTGTTCTGACTCTGACGATGATAGCTGATGCCTGGGAGCTGAGGATGTGCCCTTTTGATAGTCTTTTTTTTTGTATTAGCCTAGCTTTTGAGTTAGTTTCTCACTTTTGATTAGACTCACTGAAAGAGTAGGCTATACATAGTTGACTAGGCTAGTTTGGGTGCCAGTTTAGGGGTTTTCTATATGGACCAGGGCCCAGAGTGTTGATTTGTACATAATAGCAAGATGTGAAGGGTTGTATGCTAACTTATGATATATATATATATATATATATATATATATATATATATATATATATATATATATATATATATGTTAGTACCTTTATATGTATGTATAATCCATGTTATATGTCATGTTTATATATAATGTGGCCTTGTGTATGTTTTATTTGATTTTTCTATTATGGCTTGTATATATTTAATTAGCTATCCTCGCAAATCTTTTATAAAGTAAAAGTTTTTCTCCAAAAATTCGATAGTGCGCTAATACGATTACAGGCTTAATAATAAATAGTTAAAGTTTTGGGTAAGTAAGTTGGTGATACTCGATTTCCAGTATGATCATGACGTACTGGGAATTGGGTCGTTACAGCTAAGAATAAAAAGAAAAGAAACCAAGCCTCTCCTTCCTTTAATCCCCATGAACATCACCCTCAAACTATAGTTACACCACTTAGTTAATTAGCTAGTACATGCTTAGTCATTAGTGCTGAGTACAGGTGTTATCCTATCCTCCTAATAAGCCACAAAACATATAAATAAGCTTACACTTATCCCACCATTCCCTTATTCAATTGCTCACAAAACAAATAGTCTGATTCAAAGAAGAGAGAAAGAGAGAAGACTGAGAGCAACTCCAATAGAGAGAACTGTTATCATGCAACCTTCTCCAACCCTTTCGACTTCCATAGGAGCTTGAAGCAATATAATTCTCACCTTCCTCTCTCAACCCTTACTGTTTTGGAATCTTCACTAGGTAAGCTAGCTTTAGTTTCTTCTTCTCTGTTCAATTCGATTTTCACTATCCCCCAGTAGCCCAACCTTGTTTTTTCTTCCAGTTTGTGTAGCTCAAGGGCTTTTTCCCTAACCTCTCTGAACCACCAAACCACCTAGCTTAAGGAGGTGAGTGTTTCATCTTTCCTTTTTCTATGATCATGGGTTCGGCCTCAAGGCCATAATAATTATGATGATTGAAATTAAATTGTGATGTATTAGTTGGATTGTTATTCTTGTGGCCGTGTCTACTGATAAGAATTATTGAATTATCATATGTTTGATTGATGATTAGTGTATATTAATTGTTATGTATGACATAGTACAGGAAAGTGAAAGTTTAATTATGATTAAGTACTTGAAATTGTAAAAATTATTGAATTTTGGTTTTTGGGCTGTGTTGGCTGTGAAAGAAACCTTGAATATCTGAAGAAAGGTTAAAAATGTGATTTTGGAAGGGTTATAAGTTTAAATGAGGGTTATGATATGTAAGGTTGTTGAAAAAATCCAATGCAGAATTTCAACATAATTGACAGCAAAGTAAATTAGTTTCTGGGAGCAGTCCCAGTCTTAATTTTGAATGAAACTATTTTTATATGAAACTTTAAGGTATTTTGAGCATCTCATAAAAAATTCAGAATTCATTGATAGTGGTTTGGGAGAAACGAATTTTTGAAGTTTGATGGTTTCTGCAGAAAATTTTGCTTCTTTATTGTAGAAGCACCAACTTCCAACCCACTTAATTTTTAATTCTGAAAAGTGTTTGAACTAAAAACAATGACAATTTCAGGCTTTGTGTTCCCACAATCTTCATTTTAAATTTTATGTCAAAACTCTTTTTAACCAATTAGATATGTTGCAAAAAGTGTTGGTAGCTTGCTAGATTTTGAAAACAGAATTCTAAAAGGCAAGGCTGTGTTTCTAACCTTATAAATTTTTCATATGACATGGTAATGATGTGGAACTTAATTTGTTGGAAAACTGGAAGAGTCTTGTTTAAGGTCATATATTTTGAAAGGCGATGAGTGAAAATTGGATTTTTAGTGAATTTAACAAATTTACTGCCCCTGCTATTTTTTCTACACTTTCTTAAAAATAATGATAGCATTTTTTAAAAAAAGAGATAGTACAAGTTTAAACTAGGACCAAATTACCTCAATACCAAGTTTTGGATTCTAAAACCATAGTATTAGAATAACCAAGGAAGGTTTAAGGTTAATTGGTGATGCGGAGGTATGTGTAATTAGGTGGTGATGCAGAGGAACATTTAATAAAGTAGGTGATGTGGAGGTGTGTATATAATTGGTGATGTGGAGGCATAATAAAGAAAAAAGAAAATGAGAAGTCATGTATGAAGGAGATAACTGAAACGGATAATAATATATGAAAGAGAGGGTGCGCACGTGAGGGAAGGGTGGCGTTGCTGTTGCCGCCGTTGCTGGGCTGCCACCATCAAAGCCAAGTACCAAGCCCAGCCGCCGTTGAGTTGTCCTGCTGATGCCACCAACGCCGATGATGAAAGAGAGATCGGACAAAGAGAGAGAGAGAGCTCGCCAAGAAGCTATCCAAGAGAGAAGATGCGAAGAGGGAGAAGGGTTTGCACCGTCAGCTGTGTCATCACCGTCGTGGGAGGAATTGCTACCGTTCATGCCTCCTGTGACTGTCAGTTTTGTGCCGAGCTTCTGCCACCATCAGGTCTGCCGTCTGGTTACCGAGTATTGCACGAGTGTAGCCGGAATCACTGTCAGAGCTGCCGCCGCTTCGTTCTTAGTTCTTTTATTTGTGCAGTGAGTTATTTTACTCCAAAGCTCTTTGTTGCTATTTCGATATATGTCGCTGAGGTTTTGTGGTGTTAATTGCTATAAGGTTGAGTTTTGGTTATTGTTAGAGTTGCTATGGTTGCTCTGAAAGTGGTTTGAAGCTGTGGTTGAGGCTGTCGCAGTTGAGAGCTGAGAGAAAATGAGTTTGTGACTCATTTTAGAGTTTTTGTGCTTCGACATTTGAGGTAGGGGTACATTCCTTAAACTCATTTTATTTTCGAGAATTGTTATAAATCGATATTTACGCAAAAATATATTTTTAGTGATTATGTGAGTCTTATGGATTGAACTGAGTTGCTCAGGATACTTATGAATATTTGTCTGGTGGAAGTGTTGACTGTTTGATTAGGTTGAATATTTTGAGTGATTGACTTTATTAAAGTGGTGGTTGCCGAATTGGTTTCATTGAGGTTTTGGAAACATTTTATTATTGAGAATGATTTGATTTTAGAAGGTATTTAATAGTAAAATTTGGATTAATATTGAATCTGATTTGATTTCAAAATTTGGTTTAAAACAAACTTGAAAAGGATTTGATATTTGAAAATAATTTAGTTTTGGATCGGTTTCTTGAGATATGAAAATGAAATGAATTTGTGGAATCAGCTTGATTTTGAACAGATTTGGTTTTGAACCCGTTGGAAAGAATTGTGGAATTGGTTGGGACGCGAAAAGGGTGGCAAAGTCCAAATTTTAGGAGGTGCTGCCAAAATTTCTATGAAATTTGAGACTTTGTTTGAAATGTTATTTAAAAAATGATGAATTTAGGAATTATACTTGAATTATTTGAAGAAATAATGAATTATGATTTGAATTGAATTATTGAGAAGAGAATTATGATTGAGCTTTATTTTTTACGAAAAGAATGAATTGTGGTTGAGGAAGTGCAAAACAGATGAATTGTAAATGAGTGAAACATGTGACCTCGGGTAAGAGGCAGTGGCATTGTCCAATTGCTCCGGAAAAGAGATGAGGAAGAAGAATGATTAAGAATGAGTTTGAATTATAAAATTGAATGGATATGATAAACAAAGCTTAATTGTGGTTGGTTGATGATTAGTATGTCTGTGTTTTCTCTCTGGTTGTGAGGGTGATAGGGCACCTATTTCCTCTAATGGTGACGGGTACATAATTCCTCTAATGGTGACAGGGCACATAATCCCTCTAATGGTGACACGACATGTATTCCCTTTAATGATATTAATGCGTAATAGAGAGACAGTGTCCGGGTTAGCTACTGGACATATCGGGTTTGGCTATATAATCGACAAATGAGTTCATTAGCCATAGGATAGGCATTCATCATATGCATTTGTATGCTTTTCTTGAGTTTGAATTTATTTGGGTTTGCCTAATTGCTTAATTGTTAATAACTGCTATCTGAGCTATTTATTGTAACTGCTATCTATACTTGTGTTTTCCTTTTCTGTTTTGTCTGTGTTCGTTTCTGTTGTGGTACCTTTGAGATTGGGAATTATTGATGAGATGATGATTTGATTGTTGATTTGTTTGAGTTGCTTGAGCTGGAGGCCGTGATTGATTTCTGATTGAGGTTTTAGTAAAGTATGTAAATCAAGCTGGTTTAGTATAGACTTAATAAACCTATGCTTGGAATAGAGATTAAGAAAGAGATTAAGATTTTCTTATAAGAAAAGAAAGGTTTTGGATTTCTGAAAAATTAAATATTGTTTCTTTGAAAAAAGTTTTGGACGATTAGCCGTTGTTTTTCTAAAAAGATTCATAGGATAAACAATAATCATTGTCTTGAAATTAATTTTTCTCTTTATACGTTTCTTTTTATAACAATTCTTAAACCCTCTACTGAGAACCCTTTCAAGGACGACGTTCTCACTCCCCTACAAAATTTCTTTTTTAATAACAGGTTCAGGAAGCTTTGGCATGAAGCCGCGATCAAAATACGAAGCTTTATGTATATATATGTTTTCATTTTCTATTTTTTGGTTTAGTTGAGACATTATCCCTTATCAATTGTCATTTTGAAAATTTAGAGGGTGCAGAACTTGTATTAAGAAGTTTTGAATAAGACTATGTAATTATGATCATGTGAATATAATTATGTGATTAAGTGAATTAAAGTAAAGACTTTTCGATTTCGTAATAAAGGATTCGATTTATATTCGTGAGGACTTAATACTAAATAATTATAATATTAAATTAACGAATTAGAAATAAGTAATGCCTGAAGTTTTAGTACGATCATGAGGTATTAAAAGTAAGGGTGATACATTATGGTATCAGAGCAGTTCATCCTGATTAGAGCCTTGGGAATGTACTGACTATGCTTCATTGCATACTCTAGGTGTTTGTCATGTTGTATGTCTTGTCCAGATAACAATAATTAGAGCTTGATACACATGACTGGCTATTGATTAACGATGTTGGCTCACCATTACATATCTGTTGATGTTAAGTCTGGCTAACTTAATGTTGATGGCTTATGTGTATGGGGAAGTTAATAGGTTATTATAGGCGAATTGGGATTGATAAGTAATGGGTAATGCGAGTCACTGATGACAAGTCATCATATACCCATTTTTCAAGCTAATTTCACTTGTTTTGTTAGCATTTATGCACTTTCTTGCATCCTAAGTAAGTGATTTGGAGTGAAAATGCATAACTTCTTTAAATCAAACAACCACCATGAAATTAATGTTAAATCATAAGGTTTAAGCTAATTTTAATTGAATTTTAATTGATTTATAAGCCTTATGAATTTAGTGATACTTGGAGTGGTTGTTTTGGTTTATTGTAGGTGAAGAAAAGAATAAAAGAGAAAAGCGTGGCTTAAGAAAGCGTGACCAAAGGAGAAGAAAGTGTGGTCAAAGGAAGGAAAAGTGTGCCGCATGCAATGGGGGAGGCAAGCATTGCCCTCCACAAGGGCACACTGCCCTCTAGGAGGGCAACATAAGGGAACAAGGCAAAGAAGGCAACTCTGCCCTGCCCACTACAAGGGCAGAGCACAAATTTGTGCCTTGGAATCAAGAAGAAGAAAATGTTGCCCTGCCCTCCACAAGGGCAGTATCGGGCTCACCAAGGAAGAAAATCAAAGGAAAAATGCCTATGATGCTTGCCACAAGAGTTGAACACGGGACCATGAGGAAGCAAGGAACTAAGGTCCATTACCGTGCCAAGAAACCAAGGAAAATGATTGAGCGTGTGTTTCTGCCCGGATTCGAACGCGGGACTTCATTTTGGAAACACTGCCCTGCCCTCCGCGAGGGCAGGGCAGCATTTTGTTGGTGCATGAATCTGGCGCACCAAGGGACATTTCTGGCGCACCAAATCACTATCCTGGCAGCACCAGCGCGCACCACAGCTCGATCCTGGCAGCACCATATTTTTCTGCCCTGCCCTCCGCGAGGGCAGGGCAGCATCCTGTGCACCAAGGCACCATTCTGGCGCACCATGGTATGAATCTGGCAGCACCAAGCAGTGCACCAAGCACCCATCTGGCGCACCAATTTTTCCTGCCCTGCCCTCCGTGCGGGCAGGGCAGCATTCTGCGCACCTAGCTTGCACCACGCCGCACCAACAACGCACCAAACACCAAATCCTGCCCTGCCCTCCGCAAGGGCAGGGCAGCCTCCTGGGAGCTATCATTTTTGGGCCGAAAATTCAATTAAAATCCGAATTTAATTCATTTCTTCACCAAATCAAAAGCCCATCCAAATCCCAATATCCAAGAATAGAAAGTGTATAAATAGGAGTTAGTTTGATGTAATTAGGACCTTTACTTTGACCTTTTTGCTTTGCTTTTGAATTTGGCACTTTCTTTGAGCTGTGAATTTTATTTTTGCACTTTGGAACTTCTCTTGGTGACTTCACCGAGATTTCAGAGAATTGGGGAGGAGAATTGATCTCTCTTCTTCCTCGTTCTTGCTTGGGCACTTTTACTTTTCTTGTTTTGAGTTTTGGGTGTGAAGAGTTGAGGAAATTCTGTCTCAACCTCCATTCAAAATCTCTTTAATCACTTTCTGCATAATTAAATTCAATTTCAATTTCCTTTACTGCTTCTTCTTTAATTTCTTGTCAATTGCTTTGTGAACTTGGATCTGGGAAGGCAATTGAGATCTAGGCTTTGCTACCTAGTCTCTGGAGACCTGAGATCCCAATTTACTTTGGGTTCTTCTGTGAACCTTGCTGCATTTTAATTTCAATTTCTGTTTGAATCTTCATTGCTTCCAATTCAATTTCTGTTCTATTAATTGTGGCACTTCAGTTCTCTTTGTTTAGATTCTGCAATCCCAGTCCTCAAATCCCTTTTACATTTGAGCAGTTTACATTTCTTGCCATTTAAGTTACTGCAATTTACTTTTCTTGCACTTTAAGTTTCAGTCATTTAATTTCTTGCCATTTAAGATTCAGCAAGTTTATTTTCCTTCTCTTTAATTTACTGCAATTTCCCCCTCTCCCTTTACATTCCAAGCAATTTATTTTCTGTTAAATGCAACCCACTCAACCAAAACTTGATTCGCTTGACTAAATCAACCACTAAACTAAAATTGCTCAATCCTTCAATCCCTGTGGGATCGACCTCACTCATGTGAGTTATTATTACTTGATGCGACCCGGTACACTTGCCGGTGAGTTTTGTGTTGGATCGTTTTCCGCACATCAAGTTTTTGGCGCCGTTGCCGGGAATTGAATTAGATTGACAATGATTAAGTGAAGTGGAGGTCTAGATTAAGCACTTTTTCTTTTCGGTTTCTCTAACACACTAACTGTTTGAATTTTTGCTTAAACTAACTAAAACCTCATTCTAGCAATAGATTGAAGTTTTATTGATTTTCTGGATCTGTGTGTTTATTGTTGTGTTTTTGTATGTCAGGTACAGGAAGATCTACCCCTGTCCTCTCTGAAATTGACCAAAGAACTCTTCGAAGAATAAGAAGAGCTGAAAGAGGAAAGAACGTTATTGGAGAGGAAGAATCTGAGGAGGAATTCCAAGAAATGGAAGGAGATCCCTCAAATCCCAATCAACCAGAAGGAGGAGCCAATAATAATCAACATCAAAGAAGAGTACTGGCTTCCTATACATTTGCAAATGCTATACACTGTGGGAGTAGCATTCTTCCCCCCAATGTCAATGCAAACAACTTTGAATTAAAGCCACAACTCATCACTTTGGTTCAAAACAACTGTTCTTTTGGAGGAGGACCATTGGAGGATCCAAATCAACACTTATCCACCTTCTTGAGGATTTGTGACACTGTTAAAACCAATGGTGTGCCTCCTGACAGTTACAAGTTGTTGCTCTTCCCATTTTCTCTCAGAGACAAAGCCACTCAATGGCTAGAAACGTTCCCAAAGGAAAGCATCAACACTTGGGATGATTTGGTGAGCAAGTTCCTTGCCAAATTCTATCCCCCTCAAAGAATTATAAGATTGAAGACTGAGGTGCAGACATTCACTCAAATGGAGGCTGAGAATTTATATGAAACATGGGAAAGATATAAAGCTCTATTGAGAAAGTGTCCACCAGAGATGTTCACTGAATGGGATAAGTTGCAAAACTTCTATGAAGGACTTACTCTAAAGGCTCAAGAAGCACTTGATCACTCAGCTGGAGGCTCATTACAACTCATGAAAACCACAGAGGAAGCTCAAAACCTCATTGATATGGTGGCCAACAACTAGGGGTGGCAAACGGGCCTTAATCCGCCGGGCCGACCCGCGTAACCCGCCAAAAAAGGCGGGCTGGGCTGGAAATTTGGGACCGCCGTAAGACAAAAGCCCGCCTAACCCAAACCGTGGGCTTTGGCGGGGCGGGGCGGGCTGGCCCGGCGGGCTGAAGGTTTTTTTTTTTTTTTGGGCTGAACCCATCACCCCATAAACCCAAACCCAGAAACCAGAAACCCACCCAACTGACCCGACCCGACCCAATCCCCATTCCCCACCCACCTAAACGGCTGAAAGCCTGAAACCCTAATTCCCTAAACGGCCATTCCCCAATCCCTAATCCCTAATCCCCTCTCCTCGCCTCCTCGGTCACTCTCCTCTCAAGGCTCTCAGTTCCTCGGTCACCCACCGACACGGCTGCGTCACTCTCACAGTCACAGTCTCACACTCTCACTCCTCGGTCCTCTCCTCTCAGTTCCTCGGCAGACGGCAGCGCCACCCAGGATCTCAGTCGTCTCGTCTCCACTCTCCAGTCTCCTCGACGGATCTCACTCATCTCAGCCTCTCACTCGGTTCCTCAGTCTCAGTTCCTCAGTTCCTCACCGCCACTCTCAGTCTCTCACTCGGTCATCATAAGCTCCTCACCGTCACTCTCTGCTGCTCCTCGCTCTCGGTCACGGCTGCTCCTCGTTCTCGGTCACGGCTACTCAACACTTGCATATTCTTGTTGAATAGGTCACTTCTCTGGGTTCAACACTTGATATTCAACACTTGCAGATCCAAACTTGGCTCCAAGGTACTTAATCCTTTATGATTGTTGTTAGAATATAGAGTCTTTGAAATTTAGTTCCCAATAAATTTAGCTTTGATTGGATATAATATTTATTATTATAGCTTTGATTTGATAAATTTAGCTTTTTATAATTTTTTGCTGGGCTTGCTGATTTTGGATCATAGTGTTAACTGTTAAGAGAGAAAAGGTTTATTAGGGTTTAGGGTTTCGATTTTTGAATGTTATAGTTTTAAGAATCGGTACCAATTGACGGATGTATTAGAATTCTACAGATTTTGTTATAGGATGGATTTAATTTCAGTGTTATCCATGTAGCAGAGCTGCAGAGGTTACCTAGTTAGAAAAGGTTTGGCTTTTTCTTTTTGTTATTGTTGGGGACTTGGGGGTGTTTGGAAAATGTGATATTTAATGTATCATCATCATGCTTTCAACAGTTGTTGAGCTTCTCTGTTTTCTTTTGTTTTTGTGGGGATGAGGTGGTTGAGGAGGAGAGGAAGAAACAGAGATAGATTACTATGCTTTTTGACCTGGAAAAATGAGTAATATGATGTTTTATTAAGAAAAAAGAAGTTAAAATAAGAGTAATATAATGGCTTTAATTAGTGACACTTTAATGTATTATAAAGTTAACAGGGCAATATTTTCAAATAAGTTTGCTGGGCTTGCTGATTTTGGAACATAGTGTTAACTGTTAAGAGAGAAAAGGTTTATTAAAACTTTGTTTGATCTACCGGGTCTTATGTTGGTTAAATGCTTGAATTTGATCCTAGTTGAGTTTTGAATATACTTCATAATGGTTGAGTTTTGATTATGACTGAATACTTGCTGTTTTTTGTATGATTTGCTAATGGTTGAAAAACCTAGTTCATTTAAACAATTTAAATTTTACTTTTATTTCAGGAAAGATGAATTCTGAAACTGTGAGTAACCTTGTTACCACTGGAGTTGGTTCTGAGGCTGCTCCGGTCGAGGTTGATGAACCTAGTTCGAAAAGGCTGAGACCAGCAACCTCTGATGTTTGGAATTTTTTCAAAAAGCTCGGTCCAGATAAGGATGGAGTAGAACGTGCTGAGTGTAAAGGATGCAAGAAAGTGTTTAAAGCTGGAGGTAAGCGATATGGCACTTCTACTATAAAACGGCATCTTGATAGTTGTACTCAAATTAAGCATGAAGATATTGGTCAGACTATAGCAGAATTGCAACTTAAAATGGGTTCACTTAAGATTGATTCAGGAGTGGCTAGAGATATGTTTGCTGGGTATGTAGTTGCTGGGGATAAGCCTTTTAATATGGTTGATGATAGGAGATTTAGAAATTGGGTGAAATATATTAGTCCAACTTTGAAACTTCCTTCTAGGAATACGGTTAAAGCTGACATAGTGAAAGTTTACAAGAGAGAAGCTGCGAAACTTAAAAAAATTTTAGCTTCCATTCCAAATAGAATTTGCTTAACATCTGATCTTTGGACTTCCAGTACCAATGAGGGGTTTATATGTTTGACTGCACATTTTGTTGATGAGAACTGGAAATTACAGAGTAAAATTCTCAATTTTTGTCATATGCCTCCTCCTCACACAGGATTTGAATTGTCTTCTAAAATCTTTACGCTTTTGACTGAGTGGAAAGTTGATAAAAAGATTTTTTCCATTACTTTGGATAATGCTTCTTCTAATGATACTTGTGTTGAACACTTGAAAAGTACTTTGGATGTGCATGGTTCATTGTTGTGTGGTGGTGAATTCTTTCATGTTCGTTGCTCTGCTCATATTTTAAATCTTATTGTCCAAGATGGAATGAAAATATGTGGTGATGCAGTGTCTAAGATTAGAGAGGGTATAAAGTTTCTGAGAAAATCTGAAAGTCGAATGGTTAAGTTTAAAGAATGTTTTGAAGATATTGAGGGACTTGAGTATACGACTGCATTATGTTTAGATGTTCCTACTAGGTGGAATTCACTTTATGCAATGCTTGCAAGTGCTATTCCTTATAAGAAAGCTTTTGAAATGTATAAAGTAAAAGAAGCTGGGTTTAGGGAGTTTTGTCCTTCATCAAATGAGTGGAGAAGAACTGAAAAGATATGTGATTTCTTGTTACCATTTTATGAAACTACCAAGTTGATGTCTGGAACTTCTTACCCAACATCCAACTTGTATTTCTTACAAGTTTGGCAAATCCAGCTGATTTTAATGAATAGTTTGAAGAATGATGAAGTGCTTATAAGGAACATGGGAGAAAAAATGATGATTAAGTTCAATAAATATTGGGAAGAATACAGTGTTGTTCTTGCATTTGGGGCAGTTCTTGATCCTAGATTTAAACTCAACACTTTGGTTCATTGCTATAATGAGATTGATCCTATTAGTGCTAAAGACAAAGTGGAGCTTGTGAAGAGTAAGTTATACAAGCTGTTTGAGGTTTATGATCAAAATTCCTCTACAACTGTAGAGAGTTCTTCCCAACTTTCAAGTCATTTTTCTCAAGCAACATCTTCTGCAATTGGAACTCAACTTATTAAAGTTGTTGGTGTAAGTATTTTTATCTACTTGATTATATGTGTTTTTTATTTTTCATGCTTTTTGATTCATATATTGTTTGTAATGCAAAGGATTTGATGTCCCGTAATCAAGAAGCTGAAGTGAAAAGTGGAAAGAACCAACTGGATATTTATTTGAGTGAGGCAACATTATTTTGCAATGATGCAATCATTGATGTTTTGCAATGGTGGAAAGACAACCATCATCGTTTTCCAACCCTATCACTAATGGCACGAGATTTGTTGAGCATTCCTATTACTACTGTGGCTTCAGAATCTGCATTTAGCATGGGTTCTCATGTTTTGAATAAGTATAGAAGTCGTTTGTTGTCAGATAATGTTGAAGCGGTGATTTGCACCAGAAATTGGATTCGTGGATATGATGATTTTGGTATATTATATTTATGACATACATACTTGAGTGATTTTGAACATTATTATGTACTATTTTGCTAATATATTTATTTACTTTTTTCTAGAGGAAGATAAAGATCAGGAAGATATTGCAAAAGGAGAAGGCTATTCTTCAGGAGTTGGTTCCAATGATGTTATTGACTTATATGAAGATGAAGATGAAAATTAAGTGTATTGAATTAAGTTTAATTTGCTTTGAAGACTATTTATAATTATGTTTTTGGACTTTGGATTATATATTTATTTTGTCTATGGGACTATTTATAACTATGACTTGAGTATTTTGGATAATTGGAATATTGGATTATGTTTATTTACTTTGAAGACTATTTATATCCTTTGAAGACTATTTATCTTTAATATTTGTATTTATATTGATTTAAATAGAAGATATTAGATATGTTCTTCTAAAAAAAAACAATTAATTAGGCGGGCTTACTCCGATTTATATTGATTTAAATAGAATTATAGAATATACTTTTTCTGATTTCAAAAAAAAAAAAAAACTAATTAGGCGGGCTAAGCCCGCCAGCCCGCCAGCCCGCCATTAGGCGGGGCGGGCTAGGATTCTGGGACCGCCTGAATAGGCGGGGCGGGGCGGGCCAGCCCGCCAGAGAGCGGGCTTCCGGCGGGGCGGGGCGGGCTTCCCCGCCTGACACCCCTACCAACAACCAATATTTCTTTGCTCATCAAAGACAACGCCAACCATCACAGAGAAGAGGAGTAATGGAGTTAGAAGGAGTGGATTCAATTTTAGCTCAAAACAAGATGATGCAACAGCAGATTCAACAACAGTTTGAGCAAATGGCCAAAAGAATTGATGGGTTGCAAGTGGCAGCAGTGAGCACCACAAGCCAACCATCAACCACTTGGGTGCAAAGTGAAGAAACTCAAGAGGAGCAACAGCAAGAGCAAGTCCAATACATGCACAACCAAAATCCTGGAACAAATGAAGTTTATGGGGATACTTACAATCCATCTTGGAAGAACCATCCCAACCTCAGATGGGGAGACAACCACAATCAAAACCAGCAATCATGGCAAAGAAACTCAAGTCAGAACAATTGGAAAAACACAAACCACAACCCCCAGCCAAACACTAACCAAAACACATACAGAAAACCACAAAACAACTACCCAAATTCTAAACATCACCCACCCACTAATACCACTCAAAGCCAACACTCGCAACACAGACACTCTCAGACCCATCTCAACTGGAGAAGGAATGAGTACCAAAATCACAAACCAAGGGACTTCAATTATAACAACCCCAACTTCACAAACCAGCAAAAACACCATCATAGCAATAACAACCACTACATGCCACCACCACACCCACCCTTCCTACCTTTAACATCTCATAACCAACCAACCTCACAAGATTCTCAAAGAATCACAAACTTGGAGATCCTAATAGAGAGAATGATGAAACACCAAGAGGAAACAACAAGGAACCAAACGATGTTAATCAAAGGAATTGAGGAGCAGATAGCTCAACTGGCGAAGTACTTTGCAGAAATGGGTGAAAAGAAACCAAATACTTTCCTTAAAACCATTGAAGACAAACCAACCAACAACGAAGATGCTACAAAGAAGGAAGGATGGAAAAATGAGAAAACACTGGAAAAAGGAAGTACCAGCCAAGAAAAACACAACACGGAATTCTTTCAAGGAGAGACAGAGGATAGAACTAAAGAAAAGCAGAAAATCCCTACTGGAAAATTTTCACTAGGGGATCGAGTGATGATCAATATGCAAACCATAAAGGTATCCTCACAGTTGTCTGATCATTACATTGTGACTAAGATCCTTCCACAAAAATTTATAGAGGTCATCAAAGAGGAAACCGGAAGGAAGTTCACAGTGAAGAAAGACAAGCTAAGGCACTGTGATTTTCAACCTCCATGATCAGCAAAAATAGAAGATGTCAAGCTAGTGACAGTAAAAGAGCGCTTGTTGGGAGGCAACCCAACCTGAGGTAGTTTTCTTTTCATAGCTTTTCCAATAAAAATGTTGAATAATTTGGTCTGGATTGCAAGGAGCTAAGTTTGGTGTTGCACACCAAAACAGTTTAAGGGAGAATGAAAGATTCTAAGTTTGGTGTTCCACCAAAAATATCATTTAAAAACACATTCTCACCTCTTACATGATGCTAGCTCCAAGCAACCAAACACATTATTCAACTGTTTAATTGCTTTCTAGCTTTAATTTCATTAACCTTTAGCAAGGACACAAGGTTTCACATATGGTTAAAACTGTTGCATAAGAGGCAATGGCAAACAATTAAGTTTGGTGTTCCCACACCAAAATCAATCCAGAGTCACACTCAATTTATGCATACTAACCATACACTTAAGGGCTTGAGAAGCAAGCAACTTTGAGAATTATGCAGGACATGAGTCAACAATTGAAGATATTGTGCATATTAACTCAAAGAAAACACAACAGAAGGAAGAATCAAAGGACTGCAACTTCGAAGGTTGTATCTAAACTTGATCCTTGCTGATGTGAAATGTTTTGAATCTGGAAACCATTGGATGTCTTGCTAAAGTGTTCATCTAGTTGCAAGTGAAACTGCTTGTTAAAACTGCTAAATCTGCATAATGCTTGTCATTCATCACTTAGCTTTAAATTTTGTCTTGTTTCCCATATGCTTGAATAAAAGAGATTTGGTTTGAACTGAAAAGTGAAATATCCAATGTTGCATAAGTAGAATGGAAATTAATGGTGGTATATGTGCTTGATTAAATGCATAACTCATGAAATAATTGTTGCATAATATCATTCTCATACAAGTGTGAGTTAGCTTGCTGTTGTAAAGACTCTTATCAATAATGAAAAAGCCCTTGGTAACAAAAACAGAAAGAAAAGGGAAAGAAAAAAAAGCCAAAATGGCAATAAAAACAAAGAATAAAGGTTGGACACCAATAGCTTGGACCCTAGGACATATGCCTGTGGTGTTCTTGTACTAAGATATGCTTGGATGAGTAAATTCTAAGGGGTATTTTAAAACCCGGTCACTTAGATCAACTGATTTGGGATGGCCAATTGAAAGTCCACAATAAAGAGCAACTTAGATACAGAACATTTAGTTATCCAAAGAGATGCTGGGCATCAATGATCATAGGAGGAATTAGTGAGCCATGTGTCTGTGGTGGAGAGATGTTGAGTAAAAGAAAGAAACAAATAAAGCCAAAGGCTATTACTGCAACATTTGACACCAAAACCTCCAAAAGAATAAGCTTGTTAAGCAATATGAGAAAGAAAAGTTAGCAAGGGAGTGAGTAAAGAGTAAGTCTTATAACAGCAAGTTTAGCAAACCTTTGATGAAAAATGTGTATTATGTAACAGCAAACAATAACTTGAGTTATCATTGTCTGCATAAAGACCCCATAGATCAAGTTCTGCTATATGCCTAATAAGGATATGTGTTCTTTTCTTATTCATTTCAATTTCTCTTAGTTTTGATGCTTGCTTGGGGACAAGCAAGATTTAAGTTTGGTGTTGTGATGACAAGTCATCATATACCCATTTTTCAAGCTAATTTCACTTGTTTTGTTAGCATTTATGCACTTTCTTGCATCCTAAGTAAGTGATTTGGAGTGAAAATGCATAACTTCTTTAAATCAAACAACCACCATGAAATTAATGTTAAATCATAAGGTTTAAGCTAATTTTAATTGAATTTTAATTGATTTATAAGCCTTATGAATTTAGTGATACTTGGAGTGGTTGTTTTGGTTTATTGTAGGTGAAGAAAAGAATAAAAGAGAAAAGTGTGGCTTAAGAAAGCGTGACCAAAGGGGAAGAAAGTGTGGTCAAAGGAAGGAAAAGTGTGCCGCATGCAATGGGGGAGGCAAGCATTGCCCTCCACAAGGGCACACTGCCCTCTAGGAGGGCAACATAAGGGAACAAGGCAAAGAAGGCAACTCTGCCCTGCCCACTACAAGGGCAGAGCACAAATTTGTGCCTTGGAATCAAGAAGAAGAAAATGTTGCCCTGCCCTCCACAAGGGCAGTATCGGGCTCACCAAGGAAGAAAATCAAAGGAAAAATGCCTATGATGCTTGCCACAAGAGTTGAACACGGGACCATGAGGAAGCAAGGAACTAAGGTCCATTACCGTGCCAAGAAACCAAGGAAAATGATTGTGCGTGTGTTTCTGCCCGGATTCGAACGCGGGACTTCATTTTGGAAACACTGCCCTGCCCTCCGCGAGGGCAGGGCAGCATTTTGTTGGTGCATGAATCTGGCGCACCAAGGGACATTTCTGGCGCACCAAATCACTATCCTGGCAGCACCAGCGCGCACCACAGCTCGATCCTGGCAGCACCATATTTTTCTGCCCTGCCCTCCGCGAGGGCAGGGCAGCATCCTGTGCACCAAGGCACCATTCTGGCGCACCATGGTATGAATCTGGCAGCACCAAGCAGTGCACCAAGCACCCATCTGGCGCACCAATTTTTCCTGCCCTGCCCTCCGTGAGGGCAGGGCAGCATTCTGCGCACCTAGCCTGCACTACGCCGCACCAACAACGCACCAAACACCAAATCCTGCCCTGCCCTCCGCAAGGGCAGGGCAGCCTCCTGGGAGCTATCATTTTTGGGCCGAAAATTCAATTAAAATCCCAATTTAATTCATTTCTTCACCAAATCAAAAGCCCATCCAAATCCCAATATCCAAGAATAGAAAGTGTATAAATAGGAGTTAGTTTAATGTAATTAGGACCTTTACTTTGACCTTTTTGCTTTGCTTTTGAATTTGGCACTTTCTTTGAGCTGTGAATTTTATTTTTGCACTTTGGAACTTCTCTTGGTGACTTCACCGAGATTTCAGAGAATTGGGGAGGAGAATTGATCTCTCTTCTTCCTCGTTCTTGCTTGGGCACTTTTACTTTTCTTGTTTTGAGTTTTGGGTGTGAAGAGTTGAGGAAATTCTGTCTCAACCTCCATTCAAAATCTCTTTAATCACTTTCTGCATAATTAAATTCAATTTCAATTTCCTTTACTGCTTCTTCTTCAATTTCTTGTCAATTGCTTTGTGAACTTGGATCTGGGAAGGCAATTGAGATCTAGGCTTTGCTACCTAGTCTCTGGAGACCTGAGATCCCAATTTACTTTGGGTTCTTCTGTGAACCTTGCTGCATTTTAATTTCAATTTCTGTTTGAATCTTCATTGCTTCCAATTCAATTTCTGTTCTATTAATTGTGGCACTTCAGTTCTCTTTGTTTAGATTCTGCAATCCCAGTCCTCAAATCCCTTTTACATTTGAGCAGTTTACATTTCTTGCCATTTAAGTTACTGCAATTTACTTTTCTTGCACTTTAAGTTTCAGTCATTTAATTTCTTGCCATTTAAGATTCAGCAAGTTTATTTTCCTTCTCTTTAATTTACTGCAATTTCCCCCTCTCCCTTTACATTCCAAGCAATTTATTTTCTGTTAAATGCAACCCACTCAACCAAAACTTGATTCGCTTGAATAAATCAACCACTAAACTAAAATTGCTCAATCCTTCAATCCCTGTGGGATCGACCTCACTCATGTGAGTTATTATTACTTGATGCGACCCGGTACACTTGCCGGTGAGTTTTGTGTTGGATCGTTTTCCGCACATCAGTCACGTGGTTCGAGGATGCTAGAGTTCACTTTTCGTGCTTGTTTTTGTCTTATGATTTTTGTTTACATCGCTTAGGTTGGCATACTTTTTCTTCTTTACTATCCTCATTGGAGTTCCTTGACTCGGATTCCTTCCTTGAACTATGATTTGACCATTCTTCGATCATATTTTATTTATTTGTCCATAACCTTACTTGATTGTATTTCTAAGAGTTTGCTTGAGTTTTTTAAAGATATCTGTCTTTATCATTTATTATACTCTTCTTCATAAATACTGTGCTTATTAATCTGATCTTGAACTTGATTTGGCGTGATGCATAATCCTTAAATCTTGAGCAGTTTGAACTTTAAAAAGTTACGATTTGAATCAAGCTAACTATGTAATTTGATTCTTTTAGCTCATGTCTAATGTATATCTTGATTTAACCGTATTTTTGATTATCTCTTAAATTTTGACATCATAGTTCCTAACCTTGAACTCCTCTATGTGATCTCTGTAACTCCTTGACGTAAACTGAGCTTGTTTGGTGTGATGCATTATTCCTTACAGTCTATTTCTAGAGTTTTTGTTTTGGACTGAAAAAGTTCAGAATTGACTATTTTCCTACCTGTTTCCATTCCACAATCATCCTTCAAATTTTTGATGAGGTTGAGAATTTTCAGATGATTCATTTGATAAAGTACAGTTGAGAGTTGTGATGGTGAACTATGTTAAAGTCCTTGATGTTGAAACCATGTAATCTCTTTGTTTTGAACCTATCTTGTAACTTCTGCTTTAAACCATACTCTTTCCTATATCTAAGTTTTATAGCTTATCCAGTATTTAAAAATTTATATATATGCTAAAAATTTTTGTTTTTCTAAAGTATTAAAAAAAGTAATAAAATTATGTAATATCTTATGTATTATTTTAATTTTTAAGGACAAAAATTTTTATAAGGTGAGTAGAATGTAAGACCCAAAATTTTCGTAAAATCTTATTACGAGTTAATTTCAATTTATTTATTCATTACAAATTTTATTTTCAGAAATTATTTTATTAAAAATAATTAAATTAAGTTTTGATAATTAAATTAGAAATTTTACATAACCTTATAATATTGAATAATTTTCTATATTTAAATTATAAAACTTAACAGTTGTAGAAGAATAAGAATTTTATATGATTTAGTTTAAATAATTGAAATTTTAGAATTTAATACTTTAATTTTTATAAACAAAGAAAATTAATTATAATATCTCTAATTTTACGTTAGAATACTTGATTAAAACCCGATTAGCAAATTGATAATTAAGTAATATTTTAAAGTAGTTTTAAGGGATTAAATTATATTTTAAATTTATACATTATACCCTAACTTTATTAAAATTACCCTAATCTATTAATCCTAAATTTTCAAATTGGAACCCACTAACCCTAACTCTTCACCCTCATTCGTACTCACTCACCTTACTCATCTCCTTCGAAACCCACCCCCTTTCCTCACTCTCTCTAAACGGAAGCACACTAAACACACTCACAGACATAGCCATTAGAACCGCCTCATTTGGACCTCTGTAACTCAAGTTTTGATCGATTTAATACGAAGAGGTCAGGATTGACAGCTTAACAATTCCTTCATTTCTTCATGAATTCTCTCAACTTGCATGCTTTTCTTCCATTTCTTCGAGCCATCTTTTGCATTCAAAATCTTAAATCACTTAAACAAACACATCAATGCATCAAATGGAATATAAGTAAAATTAAAATTAGCAATTTTAAGCATAAAAAGTATGATTTTCATCACTAAGCACAATTAGGAGAAATTCACGAAACTATGCTATTTTAATGAATAAATGCAAGAAAAGTCAATAAAATCCACCAAATTAAAGCAAATAAATACCATGAAATGTGGATTCATCAATCTTCGGCATCACGATCGTCATTTAGCCAGGAAGAGAGGGGAGATGCCACCGTCACGGGAGGAGCAAGAGTAGAGAGAAGGAGCTCGCGCGATTTAGAGGGGTTGTTTTCGCCCACCATCGCCATTCTATCGTGCTCATCATCATCGTTCCATCAATCCGTATGCTACCCGTACGGATTTATCTGCCAACTAAAGAGCAATTCTTGTGGGCTTCACCTTTTAAATTTGCAGCTTTTTTTATCATAGAGAGCGGTATTAGGTTGATGCTCGCTCTTAAATCACACAATACTTTCTCAAAGATGTTGTTTCTAATAGTACAAGAAATTTGAAAACATCCCAGATCAGGCAACTAGCTTGAAAAATTTCTTTAAATGATGGCACTATACTCTGTAGTCAATACCATGGTTTGGTCCCCTTTTTGACACACTTTCTCAGATAAAAACTCCTTCATGAAGTTAATATACATAGGCATTTGTTCAAGAATTTCTATAAAAGGAGTATTGATATGTAGTTGTCTAAATACCTCCAGGAGCCTAAAGCATTGTTTGTTCTTACTCCCTCTTGGTTGACTTTCAAGCATCGAGTTTTCCACCTTAGGTAGTTTGCTCTCATTATGCACAAGTAGAGAGAAGGAGGATTCCTCAAACTTTTTGGCTTTCTTCTTGTCTTCTCCAGCTTGCTCTTCATTATCAGAGGTTTGAATATTTGCCTCTTCTCCACTTAACACATAGACAGCCTTGCACTCCAATTTTGGATTAGGAATAGTATCCCTCGAGAGTGTAGTGGGTGGCTTGTCAGTAAGCCTTTTGCTCAATTGTCCCATTTGTACCCCAAGTACCGAATTTAGACTCTAGTCTCCTGTATGAAACTACTAGTGCTCTTGGAAAGTTCTACAAATTGAGCTCCCAAATCCAAGGTGTCTTGGCTTATTGGGTATGGACTTTGTGACTGAAAAGATTGAGGTTGCTGGTTAAACTGGTTGTTGTTGTGGAGACTGGATTGCCTTTGATTTTGGTTTTGATTTTTCCAACCAAAGTTTATATGATTTCTCCATCCCGGGTTGTATGTCTTGGAAAAATGATCATAATTGGCCGGTCTTGAAGAATTACCCATGTAATATACTTGCTCAGGAGGGTTTGTTCATAACCAAACTTTCCAAATTTAGACATTCCACCACTCATATCAAAAGAAGGATCTGGGTAGCAATAGAAGAGACTTGCATACCTCCCAAGTATTGAGTGATGACGGCTATCTAATGAGACATGGCTTTGCTCTGAGCCAAAATAGCATCGAAGGTATCTAACTCCATGACGCCTTTCTTTACGGTCCTCTTTGATGAGTATAAGTACTGATTATTGGCCACCATCTCAATCAAATCAATGGCCTCATCAGTGGCCTTCATATGCAAATAACCTCCTGTAGAATTATCTAGAGAGAGCCTGAAAGCCTGAGTCATACCATCATAGAAAATATGTAGCTATACCCAATCCGCAAACATATCCGGAGGGCACTTCCTGATCATGGCCTTGTATCTCTCCCAAGTTTCATAGAGAGACTCCCCTTCAAGCTGCCTGAATATCTAGATGTCAGTCCTCAGCCTAGTCAACCTCTGGGGCAAAAAAAAATGGTAAAAAACTTACTTACCAAATCTGCCCAAGTTGCAATATTCTCCTTAGGTTGTGTCTCGAGCCACTGACTAGCTCGGTCTCCAGCAACAAAAAGGAATAACGTCAACCTGTATACCTTAGCAAGAACCCATTGGTCTTGACTGTATCACATATCCTCAAAAAATTGGATATGAAAAGATTAGGGTCCTCTTGTAGACTTTTACTAAACTGACAATTTTATTGCACTAGAGATATGAGTTGAGACTTCAACTCAAAATTATTTACATGCACAATCGGTGGTACAATACTTCTCACACAGCTCCTGAGATTGTATAAGACCCCAAAATTCTTCTAGAAGGGAGGATGTTGTTGGGATTATTAACCACGAAATTATCATTATTCTCAGCCATGCTGAGATCAGCATCCTCCTCAGGTTTGTCCACAAAGATTTTTTGAACTTCTGGAGCTCTAGCTTGCTTCCTTTGCTTCCGAAGAGTCTTCTCAATCTCAGGATCGTATAGACGAGGTTCTTTGTCCTTGTTCCTCTGTATAAACAATTTGAACAAAAGAAAAAGTGGGATTCTCAATGTCACAGTAAAGAAAATCCCAGTGAGGTACACCAAAGTGGAAGAGAAAAGAACTAAAACTAACTTAAAAGGAAAGGGGCAAAATTTAGGAATTGTATTATTTTCACTATAGAAAATTTCATAACATTTTGAACCCTTGGGTGTTAGCTTTCTAACGTAACTAGAACTGCCTCATTTGGACCTATGTAGCTCAAGTTTTGATCGATTTAGTACGAAGAGGTCAGGATTGACAGCTTAGCAATACCTTCATTTCTTAATGAATTCTCTCAACTTGCATGATTTTCTTCCATTTCTTCGAGCGATCCTTTTCCTTCAAAACCTTAAATCACTTAAATAAACACATCAAGGCATCGAATGGAATAGAAGTAAAATTAAATGTAGCAATTTTTAGCATAAAAAGTATGGTTTTCATCACTAAGCACAATTAGGAGAAATTCACAAAACTATGCAATTTTAATGAATAAATGCAAGTCAATAAAATTCACCCAATTAAAGCGAATAAATACCATGAAATGTGAATTCATCAATTTTCGCCATCACTATCATCATTTAGCCAGGGAGAGAGGCGAGATGCCACCGTCACGGGAGGAGACAGAGTAGAGAGATGGAGCTCGCGCGAGTTAGAGGGGTTGTCTTCGCGCACCGTCGCTGTTCTATCGTGCTCATCATCACCGTTCCATCATTCGTATGCTACCCGTACGGATTTATCTGCCAACTAAAGAGTAATTCTTGTGGGCTTCACCTCTTAAATTTTCAGCTTTTTCATCACAAAGAGCGGTATTAGGTTGATGCTCACTCCTAAATCACACAATGCTTTCTCAAAGGTATTGTTTCCAATAGTACAAGGAATTTGAAAATATCCCAGATCAGGCAACTTGCTTGGCAAATTTCTTTAAATGATGGCACTATACTCTCTAGTCAATACCATGGTTTGATCTCCTTTTTGACGCACTTTCTCAGATAAAAACTACTTCATGAAGTTAATATACATAAGCATTTGTTCAAGAATTTCTACAAAAAGAGTATTGATATACAGTTGTCAAAGTACCTCCAGGAGCCTAAAGCATTGTTTGTTCTTACTTCCTCTTGGTTGACTTTCAAGCATCGAGTTTTCCACCTTAGGTAGTTTGCTCTCATTATGCACAAGTAGAGAGAAGGAGTATTCCTCAAACTTTTTGGCTTTCTTCTTATCTTCTCCAGCTTGCTCTTCATTATCAGAGGTTTGAATATTTGCTTCTTGATGAGCGGATATTTTATACTCTTTTTGATATCATTTTTAAATAGTTTTTAGTAGTTTTTCTTTAGTTTTTATTGAGTTTTTATAGGTTTTAGTGTTAAATTCACATTTTTGGATTCTACTATGAGTTTTTTTTTCTTTTTTAGCAATTTCAGGTATTTTCTGGCTGAAATTGAGGAGGTGGAGTAGAAGTCTGATTCAAAGATAGAGAAAGCACTGCAGATGCTATCCAGATCTGACCTGCCTGCATTCGGAAGAGCTTTTCTAGAGCTACAGAAGTCCGTATGGAGTGTTCTCAATGGCTATGGAAATCCGACTTCCAAAGATTTCCAGTAATATATAATAATCCATACTTCGCTTTGGATTAGAAGGCCCAAAACTGGTGTCCAATGCCAGCTTTCTACCCCCTTCCTGGCGTCCAGCGCCCAAAGAGCAGAGACCAATGTACAAACACCCAAAGAGGACCCCTGGCTGGCATTCCACACCCAAAGAGCCTCATAGCACGTGGATCTCATCAAGGCTCATCCTAAACACTCACCAAGCGGGCTCCAGAAGTGGATTTTAGCATTAAATAGATTGTTTTACCCTTACTACACATTTGTTTAGTATTTAAGGAATTTTATTTATGTAATTCAGACACTCTTCAATTTAGGAGAGCATTATACATGTTTACTTTGTTTTTTTTTTTACTTTTAGTATGAGTTTCTAAACCTCCTAGGTTGAGGGGAGGAGCCCTACTGAGTCCTATGAATTAATAAAAGTACTATTGTTTCTCTTTGATCCGTGTTTGATTAAATCTAGGATGTATATTTCTACTTCATTGTGGTGAATAGGATGATCTAACCAATTAGCTCTGTTCATCACATTAAGACGAACGTGCCTGACAACCACCCGCGTCTACTTAGGTCAGAATGCGTCTTTCACCGGACAAGGATGACCAAGAGCTTGAATATACATATTTCAGACGGCGAATCCACGACTTCATTGGGGACTTCTTGAGACATCAGTTTAGCCAATTTCCGGGGAGATTGGGTCTCTGTGATAGAGGCTAGAACCCAAAGATGCAGCATTCTCTAATCTGGAAGATCCGACCTTGTCTGTGGCATTTTGAGTAGGATTATTAAGGAGAATAGCCTGCAGGAACTTCACCCTCAAGTAGAGATGGATCTACATTAAACCTGGGGTTCAGATCTGGAGGAGTATTGGGAGCTGCTCAAACCAATGTCAATCACATACAGCCTGCCGTTGAAGAAATCATTCACAAGCAAAGAGAGTAATAGTACCAGAGTTAATTTAGAAAGACAAAGCAACTCCGACTCTCAACTCTATTCCCAGCATATAATTCCTAATAGCTTACATAATAAAACTCCTTCTGATTCTGTCTGACTAAAACCTGCAAGACAACCATAGCTTGCTTCAAGCTACAATCCTCGTAGGATCGACCCTGACTCGCTTATGTATTACTTGGACGACCTAGTGCATGATGCATGAAAACTTGTCTCTCAACAAATTTTCCTTCGGTAAGTATACCGAATTATCGTCAAGTAAAATGATGAGCGGATAATTTATACGCTTTTTGGCATTGTTCTTAGTATGTTTTTAGTATGTTTTAGTTAGTTTTTATTATATTTTTATTAGTTTTTATTTAAAATTCACTTTTCTGGACTTTACTATGAGTTTGTGTGTTTTGCTGTGATTTCAGGTATTTTTCTGACTGAAATTGAGGGACTTGAGCAAAAATCTAATTCAGAGGCTGAAAAAGGACTGCAGATGCTGTTGGATTCTGACCTCCCTGCATTCAAAGTGAATTTTTTGGAGCTACAAAAGCCGAATTGGCGCGCTTTTAATTGTGTTGGAAAGTAGACATCCAGGGCTTTCCAGCAATATATAATAGTCTATACTTTACTCGAGATTTGATGGCCCAAACTGGTGTTCCAAACCACCTCAAGAATTCCCGGTGTTTAACGCCGGAACTGGCACATAAGTGGGAGTTAAACGCCCAAACTGGCACAAAAGCTGGCGTTTAACTCCAAGAAAAGTCTCTACACATGAAAGCTTCAATGCTCAGCCCAAGCACACACCAAGTGAGCCCGGAAGTGGATTTTCACATCATTTACTCATTTTTGTAAACCCTAAGCTACTAGTTCTCTATAAATAGGACCTTTTGCTATTGTATTTTCATCTATCTTTGGACGTCTAGTTCTTAGATCATAGGGGTTGGCCTCTCGGCCATGACTAGATCTTGGTTCTTCTGGTTCCCTCTCTGGGGCCGAAGCCAATGATCAGCATTATCACTTATGTATTTTCAACGGTGGAGTTTCTACACACCACAGATTAAGGTGTGGAGCTCTGCTGTACCTCGAGTATTAATGCAATCACTACTATTTTCCATTCAATTCAGCTTATTCTTGTTCTAAGATATTCATTTGCACCCAAGAACATGATGAATGTGATGATTATGTGACGCTCATCATCATTCTCACTTATGAACGCGTGCCTGACAACCACCTCCGTTCTACATGCAAACAAGGCTTGAATGTGTATCTCTTGGATTCCTTAATCAGAATCTTCGTGGAGCTAGAATCCATTGGCAGCCATTCTTGAGAATCCAGAAGGTCTAAACCTTGTCTGTGGTATTCTGAGTAGGATTCAGGGATTGAATGACTGTGACGAGTTTCAAACTCGCGATTGTGGGGCGTTAGTGACAGACGCAAAAGAATCACTGGATTCTATTCCGACATGATCGAGAACCGACAGATGAATAGCCGTGCTGTGACAGAGCGCGTTGAGCATTTTCACTGAGAGGACGGGACTGTAGCCATTGACAACGGTGATGCCCAACATACAGCTTGCCATGGAAAGGAGTAAGAAGGATTGGATGAAGACAGTAGGAAAGCAGAGAGACGGAAGGGACAAAGCATATCCATATGCTTATCTGAAATTCTCACCAATGAATTACATAAGTATCTCTATCTTTATTTTATGTTTTATTTATCTTTTATTCATTAATCCTCCATAACCATTTGAATCCGCCTGACTGAGATTTACAAGATGACCATAGCTTGCTTCATACCAACAATCTCCGTGGGATCGACCCTTACTCACGTAAGGTTTATTACTTGGACCACCTAGTGCACTTGCTGGTTAGTTGTGCGAAGTTGTGATAAAGAGTTGAGATTGCAATTGAGTGTACCATGTTGATGGCGCCATTGATGATTACAATTTCGTGCACCAAGTTTTTGGCGCCGTTGCTGGGGATTGTTCGAGTTTGGACAACTGACGGTTCATCTTGTTGCTTAGATTAGGTATTTCTCTTCAAAATTTTTAAGAATGAATTCTAGAGTTTCAAGGTGATGTTCTTATCATCACAAAAGCTGATTGATTTTCATCAATTTAGCTCTTGAATGTAATGTCCTGCTGAAGCTTGGCTAGCCATGTCTAATTTCTTTAGACTAAAGTTTAGACTAACATTGCATGATTCCTGGAATTCTTATTAAAAATTTTGAATCTCTTTATTTTCTTTTCCATATAATTTTCGAAAAAGCACAAAAAAATTTATAAAATCTTAAAATAAAAAAAGATTTTTATGTTTCTTGTTTGAGTCTAGTGTCTAATTTTAAGTTTGGTGTCCATTGCATGTTTTTAGTTTTCTAATTTTCGAAAATTACATGCATCATGTTCTTCATTGATCTTCAAGTTGTTCTTGATGATTTCCTTGCTCTGATCTTTAAATTCTCTTGTCTTGAGTGTTTTGTTGTTTCTCATATGCATTCTCAATTTGTTAGTGTCAATAGTATACAAACTTCTAAGTTTGGTGTCTTGCATGCATTGTTTATTTGATCTTAGTTTCATTTTGATTATTCCTCATCATTAAAAATTAAAAAAAAAAATTTTAATTTGTGTCTTTTCAAGTCAATAATACAGAGAATTGAAGATTCAGAACATGCAGCAGAGGAATTACACAGAAAAAGTTGGGCGTTCAAAACGCCCAGTGAAGAAGGATAACTGGCATTTAAACGCCAGCCAAGGTACCTGGCTGGGCGTTTAACGCCTAAAAGGGTAGCATTTTGGGCGTTAAACGCCAGAATGGATACCATTCTGGGCGTTTAACGCCAGGATGATACAAGAGGGAAGATTTTGTTTTTAATTCAAATTTTTTTTCAAGTTTTCATAATTTTTCAAAATCAAATCTTTTTCAAATCATATCTTTTCAATCATATATTTTCAAAATCAATTTCTTTCCATTTTTCAAAAATACTTGCTAACAATTAATGATTTGATTCAACGTTTCAAGTATGTTGCTTTTTCTGTTGAGAAAGGTTTAATGTCTGAATCATATCTTTTAAATTTCTTGTTAGCCAAGTCATTAATTTTAAAAATCAAATCTTTTTAAATTGTTTTTCAATCATATCTTTTCAGTCATATCTTTTTAAAACCATAACTTTTCAATCATATCTTTTTGATTTCTACTTTCAAAAATCTTTTTCAAAAATCACTTTATTTCTTTTCCAACTTTAATTTTCGAAAATCATTCATCAAATTTTCAAAATTTATTTTAAAATCTTTTAATTTATTTTCAAAAATTCTTCCTCTCTTCTCACATCCTTCTAATTAAGGACTAACACTCCTCCACTATCAACAATTCGAACTCTATCTCTCTTGATAAGTTCGAATTCTTCTTCTTCTACCTCCTCCTTCTATTCTTCTTTTCCTCTGACATCTCAAGGAATCTCTATACTATGACATAGAGGATTCCATATTTTCTTGTTCTCTTCTCTTTCATATGAGCAGGAACAAAGACAAAAACATTCTTGTTGAGGCTGACTTTGAACCTGAAAGGACCTTGAAGCGAAAGCTAAGAGAAGCTAAAGCACTACTCTCTGTAGAGGACCTAACAGAAATCTTCAAACAAGAAGAAGACATGGCAGCCGAAAACAACAACAATGCCAACAATGCAAGGAAGGTGCTAGGTGACTTTACTGCACCTACTCCCGACTTCTATGGGAGAAGCATCTCTATCCCTGCCACTGGAGCAAACAAATTTGAGCTTAAGCCTCAATTAGTTTCTCTAATGCAACAGAATTGCAAGTTTCATGGACTACCATTGGAAGATCCTCATCAGTTTTTAGCTGAATTCTTGCAAATCTGTGACACTGTCAAGACCAATGGGGTTGACCCTGAGGTCTATAGACTTATGCTATTCCCTTTTGCTGTAAGAGACAGAGCTAGGATATGGTTGGACTCACAACCTAAAGAAAGCTTGAACTCTTGGGATAAGCTAGTCAATGCCTTCTTGGCAAAGTTCTTTCCACCTCAAAAATTGAGTAAGCTTAGAGTGGAAGTCCAAACCTTCAGACAGAAGGAAGGTGAATCCCTCTATGAAGCTTGGGAAAAATACAAACAATTGATCAGAAAGTGTCCTTCTGACATGCTTTCTGAATGGAGCATCATAGGTATCTTCTATGATGGTCTGTCTGAACTGTCCAAGATGTCATTGGACAGCTCTGCTGGAGGATCTCTTCATCTGAAGAAGATGCCTGCAGAAGCTCAAGAACTCATTGAAATGGTTGCAAATAACTAATTCATTTACACTTCTGAAAGGAATCCTGTGAACAGTGGGACGAATAAGAAGAAAGGAGTTCTTAAGATTGATACTCTGAATGCCATATTGGCTTAGAACAAAATATTGACTCAGCAAGTCAATATAATTTCTCAAAGTCTGTCTGGAATGCAAGCTGCACCAAGCAGTACTAAGGACGCTTCATCTAAAGAAGAAGCTTATGATCCTGAAAACCCATCAATGGAAGAGGTGAATTACATGGGAGAACCCTATGGAAACACCTATAATCCTTCATGGAGAAATCATCCAAATCTCTCATGGAAGGATCAACAGAGACCTCAACAAGGTTTCAACAGCAATAATGGTGGAAGAAACAGGTTTAGCAATGGCAAGCCTTTTCCATCATCTTCTCGCAACAGACAGAGAATTCTAAGCAGAGCCACTCTGACTTAGCAACCATGGTCTCTGATCTAATCAAAACCACTCAAAATTTCATGACTGAAACAAGGTCCTCCATTAGAAACTTGGAGGCACAAGTGGGTCAGCTGAGTAAGAAAGTTACTGAACTCCCCCTAGTACTCTTCCAAGCAATACAGAAGAGAATCCAAAAGGAGAGTGTAAGGCCATCAACATGGCCGAAATTGGAGCGGAGGAAGAGGCAGTGATCGCCACCGAGGAAGATCTCAATGGACGTTCACTGGCCTCCAATGAGTTCCCTAATGAGGAACTATGGGAATCTGAGGCTCACATTGAGACCATAGAGACTCCATTGGATTTACTTCTGCCATTCATGAGCTCTGATGAGTATTCTTCCTCTGAAGAGGACGAAGATGTCAATGAAGAGCAAGTTGCTAAGTACCTTGGAGCAATCATGAAGCTAAATGACAAGTTATTTGGTAATGAGACTTGGGAGGATGAACCCCCTTTGCTCACCAAAGAACTGGATGACTTAACTAGGCAGAGATTACCTCAAAAGAGACAGGACCCTGGAAAGTTCTCAATACCTTGTACATTAGGTACCATGACCTTCGAGAAGGCTCTGTGTGACCTAGGGTCAAGCATAAACCTCATGCCTCTCTCTGTAGTGGAGAAGCTAGGGATCTTTGAGGTACAAGTTGCAAGAATTTCCCTAGAGATGGCAGACAATTCAAGAAAACAAGCTTATGGACTTGTAGAGGATGTTCTGGTAAAGATTGAGGACCATTACATCCCTGCTGATTTCATAGTCCTAGAGATTGGGAAGTGCATGGATGAATCCATCATCCTTGGCAGACCCTTCCTAGCCACAGCAAAGGCTGTGATTGATGTTGACAGAGAAGAATTGATCATTCAAGTGAATGAAGAATTCTTTGTGTTTAAGGCTCAAGGATATCCCTCTGTAACCATGGAGAGGAAGCATGAATAGCTTCTCTCAAAACAGAGTCAAACAGAGCCCCCACAGTTAAACTCTAAGTTTGGTGTTGGGAGGCCACAACCAAATTCTAAGTTTGGTGTTGAACCCCCACATTCAAACTCTAAGTTTGGTGTTAGGAGTTTCCAACATTGCTCTGAACATCTGTGAAGCTCCATGAGAGCCCACTGTCAAGCTACTGACATTAAAGAAGTGCTTGTTGGGAGGCAACCCAATGTTATATTTATCTATTTTCCATTGTTATTTTATGTTTTCTATAGGTTGATGATCATGTGAAGTCACAAAAACAATTGAAAAAGCAAAAATAGAATGAAAAATAGCACACCCTGGAGGAAAAACTTGCTGGCGTTTAAACGCCAGTAAGGGCAGCAAATGGGCGTTTGACGCCCAGTCTGGCACCATTCTGGGCGTTTAACGCCAGAAAGGGGCACCAGACTGGCGTTTAGCGCCAGGAAGGGGCACCAGACTGGCGTTTAACGCCAGAAAAGGGCAGCAGCTCGGCGTTTAACGCCAGGATTGGCAGAAAGGGCATTTTTCACGCCACTTGGTGCAGGGATGAGATATCCTTGACACCTCAGGATCTGTGGACCCCACAGGATCTCCACCTACCCCACCACTCTCTCTCTTCTCCAATCACCTCAACACTTCTTCCCCAAAAACCCCTCACCTATCAAATCCCACCATTTTCTTCACCACTCACATCTATCCTTCATAAAACCCCACCTACCTCACCATCCAAATTCAAACCACTTTCCCTCCCAAACCCACCCATAATGGACGAACCCTACCCCCCTCTCCACTCCTATATAAACCCATCTCCACTCCTTCATTTTCACACAACCTAAACACTACTACTCCCCATCCATCTCCTCTATTTCTTCTTTTTCTACTCCCTTCTTTCTTCTTTTGCTTGAGGACGAGCAAACCTTCTAAGTTTGGTGTGGTAAAAGCGTTGCTTTTTGTTTTTTCATAACCATTTATGGCACTTAAGGCCGGAGAAACTCTAGAAAGAGGAAAGGGAAGGCAAAAGCTTCCACCTCTGAGTCATGGGAGATGAAGAGATTCATCTCAAGGGTGCATCAAGACCACTTCTATGAAGTTGTGGCCAAGAAGAAGGTGATCCCCGAGGTCCCTTTTCAAACTCAAAAAAGGTCAACTTTAATCAAAGGTTGGACCAAGTCCTCATGGATATCTGTGTGGAAGAAGCTCAATGCAAACAGGAGATCCCACTCATAGACATGAGCATGAGGAAATTCCTCATCATGAAATCCCTGAGATGCCTCAAGGGATGCACTTTCCTCCACAAAACTATTTGGAGCAAATCAACACCTCCCTAGGAGAATTGAGTTCCAACATGGGACAACTAAGGGTGGAGCACCAAGAACATTCCATCCTCCTCCATGAAATTAGAGAAGATCAAAGAATCATGAGAGAGGAGCAACAAAGGCAAGGAAGAGACATTTAGGAGCTCAAGCACTCCATAAGATCTTCAAGAGGAAGAACAAGCCTCCATCACTAAGGTGAACCCGTTCTTTAATCTCCTTGTTCTTTATTTTTCTGCTTTTTTCGAAAATTATGCTTTATATTTTATTTATGTTTTTGTCTTATGATCATTAGTGTCTTAGTATCTATGCCTTAAAGCTATGAATGTCCTATGAATCCATCACCTTTCTTAAATGAAAAATGTTTTAATTACAAAAGAACAAGAGTACAGGATTTCGAATTCATCCTTGAAACTAGTTTAATTATTTTGATGTGGTGGCAATACTTTTTGTTTTCTGAATGAATGCTTGAACAATGCATATTTCTCTTGAATTTGTTGTTCATGAATGTTAAAATTGTTGGCTCTTGAAAGAATGATGAAAAAGGAGACATGTTACTGAGGATCTGAAAAATCATAAAAATGATTCTTGAAGCAAGAAAAAGCAGTGAATTCAAAAAAAAAAGAGAGAAAGAAAAAGAAAGAGCAAGCAGAAAAAGCCAATAGCCCTTTAAACCAAAAGGCAAGGGTAAAAATAAAAAGGATCCAAGGCTTTGAGCATCAGTGGATAGGAGGGCCTACAGGAATAACATCCTGGCCTAAGCGGCTAAACCAAGCTGTCCCTAACCATGTGCTTGTGGCGTGAAGGTGTCAAGTGAAAACTAGAGACTGAGTGGTTAAAGTCGTGATCCAAAGCAAAAAGAGTGTGCTTAAGAACCCTGGACACCTCTAATTGGGGACTCTAGCAAAGCTAAGTCACAATCTGAAAAGGTTCACCCAGTTATGTGTTTGTGGCATGGATGTATCCGGTGGTGATACTGGAAAATAGAGTGCTTTGGGCCACGGCCAAGACTCATAAAGTAGCTGTGTTCAAGAATCATCATACTTAACTAGGAGAATCAATAACACTATCCGGATTCTGAGTTCCTATAGAAGCCAATCATTCTGAACTTCAAAGGATAAAGTGAGATGCCAAAACTGTTCAGAGGCAAAAAGCTAAAAACCCCGCTTATATAATTAATACTGATCTTCATAGATGTTTTTGGAATTCATTGTATATTCTCTTCTTTTTATCCTATTTGATTTTCAGTTGCTTGGGGACAAGCAACAATTTAAGTTTGGTGTTGTGATGAGCGGATAATTTATAAGCTTTTTGGCATTGTTTTTAGTATGCTTTTAGTATGTTTTAGTTAGTTTTTATTATATTTTTATTAGTTTTTATTTAAAATTCATTTTTCTGGACTTTACTATGAGTTTGTGTATTTTTCTGTGATTTCAGGTATTTTCTGGCTAAAATTGAGGGACCTGAGCAAAAATCTGATTCAGAGGCTGAAAAGGGCTGCAGATGCTGTTGGATTCTGACCTCCCTGCACTCGAAGTGGATTTTCTAGAGGTACAGAAATCCAATTGGCAAGCTCTTAATTTCGTTGGAAAGTAGACATCCAGGGCTTTTCAGCAATATATAATAGTTTATACTTTTCCCGTGATTTGATGGACTAAACAGGAGTTCCAAGTCAGCTTCAGAATTCCCGGTGTTAAACGCCGGAACTGGCACAAAAGTGGGAGTTAAACGCCCAAACTGGCACAAAAGTGGGAGTTAAACGCCCAAACTGGCACAAAAGCTGGCGTTTAACTCCAAGAAAAGTCTCTACACATGGAAGCTTCAATGCTCAGCCCAAGCACACACCAAGTGGGCCCAGAAGTGGATTTTTACATCATTTACTCATTTCTGTAAACCCTAGACTACTAGTTCTCTATAAATAGGACCTTTTGCTATTGTATTTGGGGAATCTTTCAATCTTCGGATCATCTTTTGATCTTGTTTTTATGATTGAACCCTCTTTAGGAGGCTAGCCATTCGGCCATGCCTAGACCTTGTTCTTATGTATTTTCAACGGTAGAGTTTCTACACACCATAGATTAAGGTGTGGAGCTCTGTTGTACCTCGAGTATTAATGCAATTACTATTGTTCTTCTATTCAATTCAGCTTATTCTTGTTCTAAGATATCACTTGTTCCTCAACTTGATGAATGTGATCATCCGTGACACTCATCATCATTCTCACCTATGAACGTGTGCCTGACAACCACCTCCGTTCTACTTTAAATTGAGTGGATATCTCTTGGATTCCTTAATCAGAATCTTCGTAGTATAAGCTAGAATCCATTGGCAGCCATTCTTGAGAATCCGAAAGGTCTAAACCTTGTCTGTGGTATTCTGAGTAGGATTCAGGGATTGAATGAATGTGACAAGCTTCAAACTCGCGATTGTGGGGCGTTAGTGACAGACGCAAAAGAATCACTGGATTCTATTCCGACATGAACGAGAACCGACAGATGAATAGCCGTGCTGTGACAGAGCGCGTTGAACATTTTCACTAAGAGGACGGGACTGTAGCCATTGACAACGGTGATGCCCAACATACAGCTTGCCATGGAAAAGAGTAAGAAGGATTGGATGAAGACAGTAGGAAAGCAGAGAGACGGAAGGGACAAAGCATCTTCATACGCTTATCTGAAATTCTCACCAATGAATTACATAAGTATCTCTATCTTTATTTTATGTTTTATTCATCTTTTCATTATCAATTCTTCATAACCATTTAAATCCGCCTGACTGAGATTTACAAGATGACCATAGCTTGCTTCATACCAACAATCTCTGTGGGATCGACCCTTACTCGCGTAAGGTTTATTACTTGGACGACCCAGTGCACTTGCTGGTTAGTTGTGTGAAGTTGTGATAAAGAGTTGAGATTGCAATTGAGCATACCATGTTGATGGCGCCATTGATGATCACAATTTCGTGCACTAATTACAGACCTTAATAAAGCTTGCCCCAAGGACCCATATCCTCTCCCTAGCATTGATGCTCTGATTGACTCGGCCTCAAGGTATCGATATTTGTCTTTCATGGACGCCTACTCGGGATACAACCAAATCCCGATGTATAAACCGGACCAAGAAAAGACCTCATTCATAACCCCAAAAGCTAACTATTGCTACATAGTCATGCCTTTCGGGTTAAAGAACGCTGGAACTACATACCAACGACTGATGAATAAAATATTTTCTTCCCACCTAGGGAAACTTATGGAGGCATATATGGACGACATGCTCGTTAAGACCAAGGAAAATTCAACGCTCTTATCCGACCTCTCTGAGGTATTTTCTACAATAAGGAGGCATGAAATGAGGCTAAATCTCTCAAAACGCACCTTCGCAATAGAAGCAGAAAAGTTCTTGGGCTTCATGTTAACCCAGAAAGGCATAGAAGTTAACCCAGACAAGTGTTAGGCTATACTCAACATGAAGAGCCCGACTTGTGGTAAAGAGGTCCAACAATTAAATGGAAGGTTAGCGGCTCTATCTAGATTCCTAGCTAGATCAACTCTGAAATCACTCTCCTTATACTCAATCCTCAAAAAAGGAAAGTAATTTGAATGGATCCCAGAATGCGAATAAGTCTTTTAGGACTTCAAAGCATTCCTGGGACAACCTCCCACACTTACCCGACCCGTGGAAAGGGAAGAGTTCGTGCTATACCTGGAAGTAGCAAGCCGAGCTATAGCCTCAACTCTGATCTGAGAAGATGAAAAGGGGCAGCAGCCTATCTACTTTGTCAGCAAAGCCTTACAGGGGGCAGATTTGAACTATCAAAAGATAGAAAAGTTTGCTTATACCCTTATCCTCATATCTCGAAGACTCCGACCTTATTTCCAAGCTCATACCATCAAAGTCCATACTAATAAACTAATGAAACATATTTTCAAAAGGACGGATCTAGCAGAACAGATGCTACAATAGATCGTGGAACTGTCCGAGTTTGACCTAAGATACGAAGTTCAGACAGCAATTAAGTCACAGTATCTCGCCGACTTCATAGCTGGATACATGGAAAGCCAGGAACATCCGACTACATGGAGCCTATATGTGGATGGGTCATCCAACAATGCCAGCAGTGGGACTGGTGTTATCTTAGAAAGTGACCAAGGAACTCGGATAGAACTTTTGCTAAGATTCGAGTTTCTTGCCTCCAATAATCAAGTAGTGTTTGAGGCCTTACTTGCTGGCTTGAAACTGGCAAAAGAAGTGGGGGCTGAAAGATTGATAGTGTCCAGTGATTCTCAAGTAATCACTTCGTAGGTTAACGACATCTATCAAGCCAAAGATCCCATTATAAAGAAGTAATTGGATAAAGCCCAAGATCATTTAGCACACTTCACAGAAGGAGATGTATGACATATAGCCCGAGAATCAAACATCCAAGTTGACGCCCTCTCCAAACTAGCAGCACCAAGTCAGGGGGCAACAATAGAAACCTTATTCAGAAAACTCTACAAGCACCATCAATATCAAAAGCAGAGGACAATTTGGAGGTAATGACCATATCAAATCAAAATTTAGGATGGATGACCCCCATAGTCAACTCCCTTAAATTCGATATCCTTCCCAAAGATGAAAAGAAGGCCAGAAGACTCGTAAAAGAAGCGTAAAAGTACACATTGTCACAAGGTTTGGAGTGTCCTACTCTATCACCACAGACAATGAGAGTCAATTTACTGACACAACTTATAGGAATCTTGTGGCCGATCTCAAGATAAAGCACCAGTTCACATCGGTAGAACATCCTCAAGCCAATGGACAGGCTGGAGCTGTAAACAAAGTTATTTTGGCAAGATTGAAGCGCCGATTGCAAGACACAAAGGAGGCCTAGGCTGACGAGATCCCTCAAGTCTTGTGGGCATATTGAACAACCTCGCTGTTCCGAGGGTTACCTGAAACTGTAGGTCGATCTTGGACGAGATCTTTTGTATTGGTCGGCGCGGATGTGTCTGACTTGTTGGACTTGGTGGTTGTGCTGATCCTTCGTCACTGGAGGGTGGGGGTACCTGCAAGGGACTCTGATGCTTAAGTTAGCAAGGGTATTAAACAGGTTTTTAGTAGAATCTGAGTATGAGTTATACCTGGGTGCTCCAGTGTATTTATAATGGTGTAGAATGATCTTCCTTTGGGATAAGATAGTTATCTTATCTTATCTTTGAGTGAAGTTATCTTATCTTTAAGGGAACCGCCTTCATCTTTCTAGGCTTTGGGCTGCCTTTAGATTTGGGTCGTGTTCCTCTTTTTTAGGCCTTATTGCGCCTTCGTAGCGGTTTGGCCGACCTCTTTCGTAAAAAAGTCGGATAGTCCTGGTCTGAACAGGTCAATCGATTTGTCGTCGATCAGCCCAGGTCATACAGCTTGACCCTGGGTATGAACAGTGCCCCTGCATTGAGCTCGGTCTTTCCCTTGAGATCGTGTCTTTTGCTAGACTTTTGATCTTTTATTTGGGAAAGTCGAGCTCGAGCATTTTGTCGAACTCGTCATAGAGCTTTTTATTTGGTAGCTTGAATGCGGAACGTTTTTTCATCTCTCCTCTTTGAATGGTACGTGCATTTTTGTTCTTCGTGGCTTTTCTTGGAAACATGTGAGGGTTTTTAAAGACTCATTTAATTCCTCATTTGCCGTTTCTTCCGCTTCCCTCTTCGTATCTTTTAAATTTTCAAAGCTTCAGTTTTTTCTCTCTTCGCTTTTTCTTCTCTGACTGTTGGCGCTTTACCCTTTTGTTTTTCAAGTTCTTCTGTCTTCGTGCTTCGCGGCTTCTTCGTTGCCTCTTTTGTCATCTACTTCTTCCTTAACAGGTTGGTTTTCTTTTTCTCCTTTTTACGCTCTTTCCTTTTAAAGTTCTGTTTGGTCATGAAAAGCTTTGATCTTGCTTGTATTTGTGTTGGAAAGTTTGAATCTTTTCTCTATTTTTGTTGCATCTGATTGCTGCCATAATGTGTGCTCTGAGAATCTCTTCGTTGAATCTTGTCGCATTTCTTGATAGGTGACGCTTTTAGGGTTTTGCATGTAGCTATTGTTTCTGCTTGTATCTTTGGTTTTGTTGCTTTTTGGAATGATGAGTTTGCTTGATTCTGGAAAAAGCTTGCTTTTTTGGCATACATTTGACGCATCACCTTTCTCTTTGTAGAAAGGTAATTTTGATAGTTTTTCTGGTTTACAAAAGTTCTTTTTGGGGTGTCACTTTATTTTGAGGGGAAGGTTATTCTCTTTGCTGGGAGACGTCTGATCGTAGGCTGTAGTTTGTACTCTGTTACTGCCTCCAATGGATGCCCCTGGACTTTAGGTTGTGTCCTGGGGTTTCCATTTTTATTTTTTTTGATATTCTGTATGCTGTAGTTTTGAGTTTGTATCCATTTCTGTCTGAGCTATTCTTCCTCACTTTGCCCAAGTTGTTTGATTAGTAACCCCCCCTTTTTTTTCTTTTTTGTAGGAATAGTTGATCCATGTCTTCCCGTAAGAATATTGTCGAGACATTCCTCCCAAGTTCCTGCTGGCATGGCCGACTGGGTGGATTCTATGGTTCTTTTATATATTTCGCTGGTTGACTCTGAATTTTGTGAGCAACTTAAGAAATTCCATAGGATTTGTAGTAATGGTAGTGATGAGAAGAACTATGAGCTTGTGTCCCCGACTTCTAAAGAGAGAGTTTATTTTTCTACTCGGGCTGCTGGAGATCGCCCTTTTTTCTATGCGTATGACTTCATTTTTAGTCAGATCAATGTTACCCTTCCTTTTACTCCTTTTGAGACCAACTTATTGTGGTCTTGTAACGTGGCTCCATCCCAACTCCATCCTAATTCTTGGGGTTTCATAAAAATCTTCCAATTACTGTGTCATGAATTGGGTGTCCAACCTTTCCAATCCCTCTTCTTTTACCTAATGGTGTTTTTACGGAAAACGAATTTTCCAAACATATAGATCTAACCGGCAAGTATACCGGGTCGCATCAAGTAGTAATAACTCACTTAGAGTGAGGTCGATCCCACAGGGATTGATGGATCAAGCAACTTTAGTGAGTGATTAGTTTAGTCAAGCTAACATTGGTGAGTGAGAATTGTGGCAGCAGAATGTAAATAGCAGTGAACTTAAATTGCAGAATGTAAATAGGCAGGAAGCTTAAAGAACAAGCAATGTAAATTGCAGAAACTTAAATGATAAGAAATGTAAATTGCTTGAATCTTAAATGGGTCAGGGATGTGGGATTGCAAAAATTAAACCAGCAAAGGTAAATTGCATTAAACATAAAAGAGACAATTGAATTGCAGTGAAGTAAATCTCAAACAGAAGAGTAAATGCCTTGAAGAATTTAGAACAGAAAAACAATGCTTAAGTTGCAGCAAATTAAAAGTGATTGAAGATCTCAGGAGTGGAGGAGACTAGATAACAAGTCTAGATCTCAAATCCTTCCTTGATCCAACAAGAACAATTGCAAAAGGAATAAAGGAAAACAGATTGCAGAAATCGCAGAAGAAGAAGAAATGAGCAGAAAGTGGAATTCAATTATGCAGAAAATTAAAGAAGAGATCTCAAGGTGAGATTGAAACAGAAGTTCTTCAATTCTTCACCCAAGATCCAAAGCAAGAAAAGTGAAGAGTGCTCAAGCAGGAACCAGGAAGAAGAGAGATCAATTCTCCTTCCCAATTCTCTAGCAAATTCCAAAGTTCAAAATTAAAATGCAAGTATAAAGGAAAATTCAAAGATAAAGTCTCCAGCCCCCCAATTACATAAAACTAGCTCCTATTTATACACTTTCTATTCTTGGATTTTGGGGTTTAGATGGGCTTTTGATTTGGTGAAGAAATGAATTAAATTGGGTTTTTAATTCAATTTCAGCCCATGAAGGAAAATTGCTTCCAGGAGGCTGCCCTGCCCTTGTGGAGGGCAGGGCAGGATTTGATGAGTGCGGCCTTGGTGCGAGCGTGGTGCACGAGTTGATGCTGCAGGATGCTGCCCTCAGGGCGGAAATTTTTGGTGCGCCAGAATGGTGCCCCGTGCGTGCTGCTGGTGCTGGCCGAAGCTCCTTGGTGCGCCAGAATGGTGCCCGTGTGTGCATCATCAAAATGCTGCCCTGCCCTTGCGGAGGGCAGGGCAATGTTTCCTTTGGGGAGTGCCAAGTTCGAATCCCATGGAGTGCATTGCTTGGCTTTTTCTTCTTGGCACTTAATTCACGCCTAAGGTTTGGCTTCCTAGAGGTCTTGTGTTCGAAACTTGGTGGAGGAAGTTGTTGCAATTTTTCCTTGAATTTTCATGAAGAAAACACGACATTGCCCTCCAAGAGGGCATTCTGCTCTCCTTGAGGGCAGACTTCCTTGGGTTCCTTGTGTCTCCCTCTTCGAGCCTTGGTGAAAGCATTTTGGTTTATTTTCGCTTGTTTTTGGCCCTTAAAGATGCCTTTCGTTCCTGCCTCAATTGTACGCCAAATATGGATTGCTATATATCGTTGGAAAGCTCTGAATGTCAGCTTTCCAACGCAACTGGAAGCACATCAATTGGACGTCTGTAGCTCAAGTTATAGCCCTTTGAAAGAGGCATGGTCATGCTGTGAGCGCCCAGATTTTACCTTAGCGAAATTCTTGCTTCCAACCTCAATGTGCATCACGATTCTGCCCTGCCCTTGGCAAGGGCAGGGCAGTGTGCGTGCTGGCTGCTTCCTTCCTTGATTTGGTCATGGGCCACGCTTTTAAAAGCGTGGCCTAAGGCTCCAAAGTGTACCCCAACTTCAAAGTGTACCCCAAAGCTCTTTTTTTCTCCTTTTTTTGTGCTTCTTTGCTTCTTTTTCTTCTTTTTTCCTACAAGATTTTTTAAAATTAAAAGATCAAGAAAATATATCATTTAAGCACAAAAGCATTCAATATTTAAGCACAAATCATTAATTTCTTGTATGAAAAAGCATAGAAAATGGGTATATGATGACTTGTCATCACAACACCAAACTTAAACCTTGCTTGTCCCCAAGCAAGAAAAGAATCATGCAATAAAGATTGACAATCCAAGGTAAGAAGAATAGCAACTCAATGTTCATGGCAAGCTAGTTTTCTATGCATGCTACAATTACAAAAGAGATGTAAATGATTGATGCTTCTATCTAGCTCATTTTATGAAATCTTTTTCTTATAATTCTTCCTTGAAACAAGCTTTTGATTTTTTTTTTTTTAGCTTCTCCTTTTGGGTGCTTTGCCCCATGAGTTAATAACAAAGCTACAACTTCTAAATGCTTTGTTTTCAAGTATTACCACTTGATACATAAGCACCACAAGCATTTAATTAGAGGACTTCATTAAGCTCATCATTTTTTTTCTTTTCTTGACTCTCTAATCATTGATGCTCAGAACCTTGAGCTTTGAGGGAGTGCTTTTGCACTTGAGCCTAGCCTTGACTTCTAAGTGTTTTGTTTTCAAGCATTTGGCTTGATACATAAACACCACAAGCACTTAGCAAATAAATTGCCATTGGTACTCAGAGCCTTCAGCTTTCTCATTCTTTCCCTTTTTCTTTTTTTGCTTTAATTGTATTTGCTTCTTCAAGGTTTTTGTGATTTCAAAAGATTTCACAAAATGTACTAGATGAAAAACTTTAATTAAATAAAATCCAATGCAATTGAGCAACAATCAATCATACTAGCTTTCCAATACTTGTATGCACATGCTAAATTCTTCTTTAATGCCTTGTTTGTTTATGATCATGATACTTTATTACTTTTGAATTCACAAAGCTCAAGTTGGTAGTTATAATGCCACAGCACCATGTTTCAATCAAAATTCAAGCTATGCTTAGTCATACCACACATGCATACAGAGAATATAAAGACAATCATGCAATTTAAAGTGCTGGAAACAAAGGAGAGGAAAAGGAACTTTACAACCTTGTAGTTCATCTTCATTATTGTTGTCCTTTTTCTCCAATTCTTCCCTTTCCCTTGCCAACTTAGAGTGCTTGCTCATCCTCAAGCAACAATTAGAACAATGGCTATGGGGCTAAGATGGATCATGAATGTCTTACACAATGAAATGTTAGTAGCACATGTGTTTTAAGCAAGCAAAAATGAAAAATAACAATCAAGGCACAAGAGACAGCGACATTTTGATTGCAAACATAAGAGGGTGTGCATGATACATTGCATAAAAAATAAGTGGCACACCAAACTTAGTGTGACACTTTCACTTGAAATTGATGCAAGTATCTAATAGATATTGGAACCAAATTTTGTTGCATAGCAACACCAAACTTAGAATGCAACCATATGTGAATTTATTTGAACTAAAACTAAACAAAAGAAACTGTTATTTGTTGAATACAATCACCAAGTGAAGAATCTGTCATGAATAAGGATGTTTTGGTGATGTATTAACAAAAACAGTTAATGAAAGAAGCATTAAAAATAAGTAAATAAATGAAACAAAGAGAAAACAAAAATTATCCAACTAAGAAGAAGAAAAATAACACTGCAAAAGGCAATATGATTATGCAGACAAGTGATGTTGCTAGAATGATTTGCATAGAAAATAAGTGGCATACCAAACTTAGAATCTTGGTGTGTCACTTTCATTTTTGATTTGATGCAATCATCCAAAAAGATTGAAAATAATTTGTTGCAAGGCAACACCAAACTTAGAATGTAACCATATGCCAATTTATTGAATTTAAACAAAGCATAAAAAGAAATGTACCTACGGTTGGGTTACCTCCCAACAAGTGCTCTTTTAGTGTCATTAGCTTGACATGTTGCTCTTCACTTTCTTCCTCTTCTTCCAGTTTGTTAAGAGGAATGACTTCAAGAGGGGAAAAGTTTCAGCTATTGTCCCCTGTCTTGGTCTCCTTTCAGCAAGCTTCCTTGTGAAATTGGCTTGATTAATCTTGCTTGCTGGATCAGGGGGAGGATTGTTTGCAGTTGACCTTTTCTTGAATGTTGTCCTTGGTATCTTGGTCACAATCCTCTTCTTGGTGCTTTTGTTAATTGCCTTCACTTCTTGGATGTCAAGACATGGTTGCTGTGTGATTATTGGAGTGATTTCTTCATTAAGAGCCTCTTCAATTGGTGGTTCCATGAATCCTTCTTCTATGCAACTCTCTGCTTCAATTGAGGGTGACTTCTCTTGAGTGTCTTCCTCACTTTCTTGATCCTCCACTTCTTCCTTGTCACCTCAAGTGCAGTTTCATTTTCAACCACCTCATTCTTCATTGAAAGTTCACTTGATGCAGTGGCCTCCTTATCTTGCTCTTCCACTTTCTCCTTCACATCCATCAATTGGCCTTCATTTTCCTTGCTCAGTGGTTCTACGCTCCTCCTTGTTTGCTCTAAGGGGCCATTCATCTTCTTGAAGATGATTTCTTTCCAGGATTGGGGTTGTGTGTATCTTTCCACGAGTTTTTATGTATTTCAATGGCTTGAAGGTAATCCTCATCAGGTGGTTCAAGAGATGAAGGTTGAGAGTAATAATAATCAAGTGATGAAGAACTTTCAAATGAGAAACTGGGATGTGAGGGTGGATGCTCTTCCATTCTTTGGTGATACTTCCATCCACCATGAGGATAATGATATGAATCATTTTGTGGTGGTGGTTGGTATCCTATATGATTTTCTTGCTCATCTTGTGTCTCTGAAGCAAATCTCCATGAATTGGAGTGCTCAGAATGTGTATTCTCTTGGTGATATTCCCAGCCACCATTAGAGATTGGTGATGGTGGGTAATATCCCATAAAATTTGTTTGATCATAAGATGAGTTGAACTCCATTTGAATTTTGTAAAACACAACACCACGGAAAATTGAAATTCATATCTCAGAGATGATTTTCTTAGTGAGGCAATAACTCAAACACCTTGGTTTCAACTTAGAACAGAGAACAAAAATAAAGAAAATGCTTGATCTAGACTTCTCACCCACTTAATCATTGTTGATCTAATCAATCCCCGGCAACGGCGCCAAAAACTTGATGGTGTTTTTGCGGAAAACGAATTTTCCAAACACATAGATCTAACCGGCAAGTATACCGGGTCGCATCAAGTAGTAATAACTCACTTAGAGTGAGGTCGATCCCACAGGGATTGATGGATCAAGCAACTTTAGTGAGTGATTAGTTTAGTCAAGCTAACATTGGTGAGTGAGAATTGTGGCAGTAGAATGTAAATAGCAGTGAACTTAAATTGCAGAATGTAAATAGGCAGGAAGCTTAAAGAACAAGCAATGTAAATTGCAGAAACTTAAATGACAAGAAATGTAAATTGCTTGAATCTTAAATGGGTCAGGGATGTGGGATTGCAAAAATTAAACCAGCAAAGGTAAATTGCATTAAACATAAAAGAGACAATTGAATTGCAGTGAAGTAAATCTCAAACAGAAGAGTAAATGCCTTGAAGAATTTAGAACAGAAAAGCAATGCTTAAGTTGCAGCAAATTAAAAGTGATTGAAGATCTCAGGAGTGGAGGAGACTAGATAACAAGTCTAGATCTCAAATTCTTCCTTGATCCAACAAGAACAATTGCAAAAGGAATAAAGGAAAACAGATTGCAGAGATCGCAGAAGAAGAAGAAATGAGCAGAAAGTGGAATTCAATTATGCAGAAAATTAAAGAAGAGATCTCAAGGTGAGATTGAAACAGAAGTTCTTCAATTCTTCACCCAAGATCCAAAGCAAGAAAAGTGAAGAGTGCTCAAGCAGGAACCAGGAAGAAGAGAGATCAATTCTCCTTCCCAATTCTCTAGCAAATTCCAAAGTTCAAAATTAAAATGCAAGTATAAAGGAAAATTCAAAGATAAAGTCTCCAGCCCCCCAATTACATAAAACTAGCTCCTATTTATACACTTTCTATTCTTGGATTTTGGGGTTTAGATGGGCTTTTGATTTGGTGAAGAAATGAATTAAATTGGGTTTTTAATTCAATTTCAGCCCATGAAGGAAAATTGCTTCCAGGAGGCTGCCCTGCCCTTGTGGAGGGCAGGGCAGGATTTGATGAATGCGGCCTTGGTGCGAGCGTGGTGCACGAGTTGATGCTGCAGGATGCTTGGTGCGCCAGAATGGTGCCCCGTGCATGCTGCTGGTGCTGGCCGAAGCTCCTTGGTGCGCCAGAATGGTGCCCGTGTGTGCATCATCAAAATGCTGCCCTGCCCTTGCGGAGGGCAGGGCAATGTTTCCTTTGGGGAGTGCCAAGTTCGAATCCCATGGAGTGCATTGCTTGGCTTTTTCTTCTTGGCACTTAATTCACGCCTAAGGTTTGGCTTCCTAGAGGTCTTGTGTTCGAAACTTGGTGGAGGAAGTTGTTGCAATTTTTCCTTGAATTTTCATGAAGAAAACACGACATTGCCCTCCAAGAGGGCATTCTGCTCTCCTTGAGGGCAGACTTCCTTGGGTTCCTTGTGTCTCCCTCTTCGAGCCTTGGTGAAAGCATTTTGGTTTATTTTCGCTTGTTTTTGGCCCTTAAAGATGCCTTTCGTTCCTGCCTCAATTGTACGCCAAATATGGATTGCTATATATCATTGGAAAGCTCTGAATGTCAGCCTTCCAACGCAACTGGAAGCACATCAATTGGACGTCTGTAGCTCAAGTTATAGCCCTTTGAAAGAGGCATGGTCATGCTGTGAGCGCCCAGATTTTACCTTAGCGAAATTCTTGCTTCCAACCTCAATGTGCATCACGATTCTGCCCTGCCCTTGGCAAGGGCAGGGCAATGTGCGTGCTGGCTGCTTCCTTCCTTGATTTGGTCATGGGCCACGCTTTTAAAAGCGTGGCCTAAGGCTCCAAAGTGTACCCCAACTTCAAAGTGTACCCCAAAGCTCTTTTTTTCTCCTTTTTTTGTGCTTCTTTGCTTCTTTTTCTTCTTTTTTCCTACAAGATTTTTTAAAATTAAAAGATCAAGAAAATATATCATTTAAGCACAAAAGCATTCAATATTTAAGCACAAATCATTAATTTCTTGTATGAAAAAGCATAGAAAATGGGTATATGATGACTTGTCATCATTACCTCTTTGTTCTAACAAAGCCTGGTGTGGTTAAGAAGAAGGCCGCCTGGGTTTCTTTCCTAGCTTCCCAGGGAAAAAAGGTTTTTTCCATGTATGATGAGTCCTTCCGTGATTTTAAGAACTATTTTTTCAAGGTCCGAGCTGTTGAAGGAGCTCGTCCCTTTTTTCTGGATGAGAATGATTAACCTGCTTTTCCTTTGGAGTGGCAACAAAATGTAGTGGTATCTAGATATTCCTGGGAGATGTTGGATGAGGTCGAACAAGCCCTTGTAACTGTGTTGGAAGAGAACTGGGGGCAGCCTCCTGGTGCACAGATTTGTGATCATCAATAATGGCTCCAATGACTTGGTAGCTCTCACACGTGAATTACACTTAGTCACAACTCCGCACAACTAACCAGCAAGTGCACTGGGTCGTCCAAGTAATACCTTACGTGAGTAAGGGTCGATCCCACGGAGATTGTTGGTATGAAGTAAGCTATGGTCATCTTGTAAATCTCATTCAGGCAGATAATAATTGGTTATGGGAAATATAAAGAGATACTTTCTTAAATAATAAAGGATAGAAATACTTATGTAAATTAATGGTGGGAATTTCAGATAAGCGTATGGAAATGCTTGTCCCTATTGAATCTCTGCTTTCCTACTGCTTTCATCGAATCCTTCTTATTCCTTTCCAGGGCAAGCTGTATATAGGGCATCACCGTTGTCAATGGCTATATCCCATCCTCTCAGTGAAAATGGTCCAAATGCTCTGTCATAGCACGGCTAATCATCTGTCGGGTCTCAATCAGGCTGGAATAGAATCCCGTGATTCTTTTGCGTCTGTCACTAACGCCCAACCTTCAAGAGTTTGAAGCTCGTCACAGTCATTCAATCCCGGAATCCTACTCGGAATACCACAGACAAGGTTAGACTTTCTGGATTCCCATGAATGCCGCCATCAATTTTAGCTTATACCACGAAGATTCTGATTAAGGAATCCAAGAGATATGTGCCCGGCCTAAGGTAGAACGGAAGTGGTTGTCAGTCACGCGCATTCATAGGTGAGAATGATGATGAGTGTCATAGATCATCACATTCATCAAGTTGAAGTGCAACGAATATCTTAGAACAGGAATAAATCGAATTGGATAGAAAATAGTAGTAATTACATTGAAACTTGAGGTACAGCAGAGCTCTACACCCTTAATCTATGGTGTGTAGAAACTCCACCGTTGAAAATATATAAGTGAAAGGTCCAGGCATGGCCGAATGGCCAGCCCCCATGATCTGAGAACTAAACGTCCCAAGATGTAACGTGGTAAAAAAAAAGAAGACTAATAAACTAGTAAAAAGTTCTATTTATACTAAACTAGCTACTAGGGTTTACAAAGATAAGTAATTGATGCACAAATTCACTTCCGGGGCCCAGTTGGTGTATGTTTGGGCTGAGCTTGATCTATCCACGAGCTGAGGCTTCTCTTGGAGTTGAACGCCAAGTTGTAACATGTTTTGGGCATTCAACTCTGGTTCGTGACGTGTTTCTGGCGTTTGACTCCTGACAGCAACATGGAACTGGTGTTGAGCGCCAGTTTACATCATCTAATCACGAATAAAGTATGGACTATTATATATTGCTGGAAAGCTCTGGATGTCTACTTTCCAACTCTATTGAGAGCGTGCCATTTGGAGTTCTGTAGCTCCAGAAAATCCATTTCGAGTGCAGGAAGGTCAGATTCCAACAGCAACAGCAGTCCTTTGTCAGCCTCCTATCAGAGTTTTGCTCAGGTCCCTCAATTTCAGCAAGAAAATACTTGAAATCATAGAAAAACACACAAACTCATAGTAAAGTCCAGAAATGTGAATTTAGCATAAAAACTAATGAAAACATCCGTAAAAGTAACTAGAACCTATTAAAAACTACCTAAAACAATGCCAAAAACTGTATAAATTATCCGCTCATCACAACACCAAACTTAAATTGTTGGTTGTCCCCAAGCAACTGAAAATCAATCAGGATAAAAAGAAGAGAATATACTATAAATTCCAAAATATCAATGAATATTAATTCTAATTAGATGAGCGGGACTTGTAGCTTTTTGCTTCTGAACAGTTTTGGCATCTCACTTTTTCCTTTGAAGTTTAGAATGATTGGCTTCTTTAGGAACTTAGAATTTCGGATAGTGTTATTGATTTTCCTAGTTAAGTATGTTGATTCTTGAACACAGCTACTTTTATGAGTCTTGACCATGGCCCTAAGCATTTTGTTTTCCAGTATTACCACCGGATACATAAATGCCACAGACACAAGACTGGGTGAACATTTTCAGATTGTGACTCAGCTTTGCTAGAGTCCCCAGTTAGAGGTGTCCAGAGCTCTTAAGCACACTCTTTTTGCTTTGGATCACAACTTTAACCACTCAGTCTCAAGCTTTTCACTTGGACCTGCATGCCACAAGCACATGGTTAGGGACAGCTTGATTTAGCCGCTTAGGCCTGGATTTTTTTCCTTGGGCCCTCCTATCCATTGATGCTCAAAGCCTTGGATCCTTTTTACCCTTGTCTTTTGGTTTTAAGGGCTATTGGCTTTTTCTGCTTGCTTTTTCTTTTTCTTTCTATTTCTTTTCGCCAATATTTTTTTTCACAAGCTTTTGTTTTTCACTGCTTTTTCTTGCTTCAAGAATCAATTTCATGATTTTTCAGATCATCAATAACATTTCTATTTGTTCATCATTATTTCAAGAGCCAACAACTTTAACATTCATAAACAACAAGATCAAAATTATGCACTGTTTAAGCATTTATTCAGAAAACAAAAAGTATTGTCACCACATCAATATAATTAAACTAAATTCAAGGATAATTTCGAAATTTATGTACTTCTTGTTCTTTTGAATTAAAACATATTTCAATTAAGAGAGGTGAAGGATTTATGGAATTTATTCATAGCTTTAAGACATAGTTACTACATACTAATGATCATGAAGTAGAGACACAACATAAATAGACATGAAGCATAAAAATCAAAAAACAGAAAAATAAGAACAAGGAATGAGTCCACCTTAGTGGCGTCTTCTTCTTGAAGGACCAACAATGTCCTTAAGCTCTTCTATGTCCCTTCCTTGCCTTTGTTGCTCCTCCCTCATTGCTCTTTGATCTTCTCTTAATTCATGGAGAATGATGGAGTGCTCTTGATGTTCCACCTTTAATTATTCCACATTGTAACTCAAATCTTCTAAGGAAGTGTTGAGTTGTTCCCAATAATTGTTGGGAGAAAAGTGCATCCCTTGAGGCATCTCTAGGATTTCTTGGTGATGAGCTTCCTCATGCGTCCCTTGGGCTCTATGAGTAGGCTCTCTTGTTTGCTCTATCCTTTTCTTAGTGATGGGCTTGTCCTCCTAATTGAGGATGTCTCCTTCTATGATAACTCCAGCTGAGTAACATAGATGGCAAATAAGATGAGGAAAAGCTAGCCTTGCCAAAGTAGAGGACTTATCGGCTATTTTGTAGAATTCATGGGAGATGACTTCATGAACTTCTACTTCCTCTCCAATCATGATGCTATGAATCATGATGGCCCGATCCACAGTGACTTCAGATCGGTTGCTAGTGGGGATGATGGAGCGTTGAATGAACTCCAACCATCCTTTAGCCACAGGCTTGAGGTCCAGTCTTCTTAGTTGAACCGGCTTGCCTTTGGAGTCTCTTCCATTGAGCTCCTTCCACACATATGTCCATAAGGACTTTATCCAACCTTTGATTAAAGTTGACCCTTCTAGTGTAGGGGCGTTCATCTCCTTGCATCATGTGCAAGTTGAATGCCAATCTCACATTTTTCGGACTAAAATCTAAGTATTTCCCCCAAACCATTGTAAGATAATTCTTTGGACTCGGGTTCATACTTTGATCATGGTTCCTAGTGATCCATGCATTGGCATAGAACTCTTGAACCATTAAAATTCCGACTTGTTGAATGGGGTTGGTTAGAACTTCCCAACCTCTTCTTTGGATCTCATGTCGGATCTCCGGATACTCATTTTTCTTGAGCTTGAAAGGGACCTCAGGGATCACCTTCTTCTTGGCCACAACATCATAGAAGTGGTCTTGATGGGCTTTGGAGATGAATCTTTCCATCTTCCATGACTCGGAGGTGGAAGCTTTTGTCTTCCCTTTTTCTTTTCTAGAGGATTCTCCGGCCTTGGGTGCCATCAAGGTTATGAAAAAACAAAAAGCTTATGCTTTTACCATACCAAACTTTAAATATTGCTCGCTCTCGAGCAAGAGAAGAAAGAAGAGAAGAAGAAGAAGAAGAAGAAAATATAGAGGAAAAGGGAGGTGTAGGTTTCGGCCAAGGTATAGAAGAGGGGGTTGTGTTGTGTGAAAGTGAAGTAGAATGGAGGGGTATATATAGGGAGGGGGGAGAGGGTAGGTTCAGCCATTTAGGGTGGGTTTGGGTGGGAAAGATTTTTGAATTTTGAAGGTAGGTGGAGTTTATGGGGAAGAGTGGATGGATGTGAGTGGTGAAAGGGGTAATTGGGAAGAGAGATTGAGGTGATTGGTGAAGGGTTTTTGGGGAAGAGTGTTTATTGGAAAGAGAGAATGAATGTTGAGAAGAGGGGGGAATATGTTAGGTGGGGATCCTGTGGGGTCCACAGATCCTGAGATGATCCTGTGGGGTCCACAGATCCTGAGGTGTCAAGGATTTACATCCCTGCACCAATTAGGCATGTAAAATGCCTTAGCATACCATTCTGGCATTTAAACGCCGAAGTGATGCACGTTCTGGGCGTTCAACGCCAATGTGCAGCATGTTTCTGGCGTTGAATGCCAGTTCCATGCTTGTTACTGGCGTTCAGCGCCAGCTTTCCTCAGGGCACATTCCTGGCGTCCAAACGCCAGGATGTTGCTTGTTTCTGGCGTTCAGCGCCAGATCCATGCTCTGTTCTGGCATTGAACGCCAGCCAGATGCACCTTATTGGCGTTTAAACGCCAGTAAGTCCTTCCTCCAGGGTGTGATTTTTCTTCTGCTGTTTTTGATTCTGTTTTTAATTTTAGTATTTTTTTCGTGACTCCACATGATCATGTACCTAATAAAACATAAAAGAACAATAAAATAAAGATAAAATTAGATAAATAAAAATTGGGTTGCCTCCCAACAAGCGCTCTTTTAATGTCACTAGCTTGACAGTGAGCTCTCATGGAGCTTTAGAGAAGTTTAGAGCATGATGAAGGTCTCCCAACACCAAACTTTGAGTTTGAATGTGGGGTCTTCTCAACACCAAACTTAGAGTTTGGTTGTGGCCTCCCAACACCAAACTTAGAGTTTGATTGTGGGGGCTCTTTTTGACTCTGTACTGAGAGAAGCTCTGCATGCTTACTCTCCCTTGTTACATAAGGATAGCCGTGTGCCTTAAACACAAGGTAGTCCCCATTCAATTGAAGGACTAATTCTCCTCTGTTAACATCAATCACAGCACCTGCTGTGGCTAGGAAAGGTCTTCTAAGGATGATGCATTCATCTCCTTCCTTCCTAGTGTCTAGGATTATGAAATCAGCAGGGATGTAAAGGCCTTCAACCTTTACTAACACATCCTCTACTAATCCATAAGCCTGTCTTACTGACTTGTCTACCAATTGTAATGAGAATAAGGCAGGCTGTACCTCAATCATCCCCAGCTTCTCCATTACAGAGAGTGGCATAAGATTTATGCTTGACCCCAGGTCACACAGAGCCTTGTTAAAGGTCATGGTGCCTATGGTACAGGGTATTAAGAATTTGCCAGGATCTTGTTTCTTTTGAGGTAAGGTTTGCTAAACCCATGTATCAAGTTCACTAATGAGCAAGGGAGGTTCACCTTCCCAAGTCTCATTACCAAATAACTTGGCATTCAGCTTCATGATAGCTCCTAGATATTGAGCAACTTGCTCTCCAGTTACATCTTCATCTTCTTCAGAGGAAGAATAATTTTCAGAGCTCATGAATGGAAGAAGGATATTTAATGGAATCTCTATGATCTCTATATGAGCCTCAGATTCCTTCAGGTCCTCAATAGGGAACTCCTTCTTGTTTGAGAGACGTCCCAGGAAGTCTTCCTCACTAGGATTTTCGTCCTTCTCCTCCCTTGTGCATTCGGCCATATTGATTACATCAATGGCCTTGCACTTTCCTTTTGGATTCTCTTTTGTATTGCTTGGGAGAGTACTGGGAGGAGTTTCAGTGACTTTCTTACTCAGCTGACCTACTTGTGCCTCCAAATTTCTGATGGAGGACATTGTTTCACTCATGAAACTTAAAGTGGCCTTAGACAGATAAGAGACTAAATTTGCTAAATTAGAAGGGTTCTGCTCAGAATTCTCTGTCTATTGCTGAGAAGATGCTGGAAAAGGCTTGTTATTGCTTAGCCTGTTTCTTCCACCATTATTAAAGCCTTGTTGAGGCTTTTGTTGATCCTTCCATGAGAAATTTGGATGATTTCTCCATGATGAATTATAGGTGTTCCCATAAGGTTCACCTATGTAATTTACCTCTGCTATTGCAAGGTTCTCAAGATCATAAGCTTCTTCAGAAGCTGCCTCTTTAGTACTATTGGATGCATTTTGCCATCCATTCAGACTTTGAGAGATCATGCTAACTTGCTAAGTCAACACTTTGTTCTGAGCTAATATGGCATTCAGAGCATTAATTTCAAGAACTCCCTTCCTCTGAGGCGTCCCATTATTCACGGAATTCCTCTCAGAAGTGTACATAAATTGGTTATTTGCAACCATGTCAATAAGTTCTTGAGCTTCTGCAGGCATTTTCTTTAAGTGAATGGATCCACCTGCAGAATGGTCCAGTGACATTTTAGAGAACTTAGATAAACCATAATAGAATATATCTAATATGGTCCATTCTGAAAACATGTCAGAAGGACACTTTTTGGTCATCTGCTTGTATCTTTCCCAAGCTTCATAGAGGGATTCACCATCTTTTTGCTTGAAGGTCTGAACATTCACTCTCAGCTTGCTCAGCTTTTGAGGAGGAAAGAATTTATCCAAGAAGGCTGTGACCAGCTTATCGCAGGAGTCCAGGCTATCTTTAGGTTGAGAGTCCAACCATGCTCTAGCTCAGTCTCTTACAGTAAAAGGAAAACGCATGAGCCTGTAGACTTCAGGATCTACTCCATTCGTCTTAACAGTCTCACAAATTTACAAGAACTCAGTTAAAAACTGGTAAGGATCTTCAGATGGAAGTCCATGAAACTTGCAGTTCTGTTGCATTAGAGCAACTAATTAAGGTTTCAGCTCAAAATTGTTTGCTCCAATGGTCGGAATGGAGATGCTTCTTCCATCAATTTTGGACGTTGGTTTAGTGAAATCACCTAGCATTCTCCTTGCATTATTGTTGTTGGGTTCGGCTGCCATCTCCTTCTCTTGTTCGAAAATTTCAAAAAGGTTATCTCTGGATTGTTGTAATTTAGCTTCTCTTAGTTTCCTCTTCAAAGTCCTTTCAGGTTCAGGATCAGCTTCAACAAGAATGCCTTTTTCCTTGTTCCTGCTCATATAGGGAAGAAGAGAATAAGAAAAGAAAGAGGAATCCTCTATGTCACAGTAAAGAGGTTGCTTATTGTTAGTAGAAGAAGAAAGAAATAAAAGTGGAGAATCCAATCACAAGGGTGAGGATAGAGGCAGTGATTGGAGATGAAGAGAGGTGAAGAGAAATGTTAGTAAATAAATAAATAAATAGAAGAAGAGGAGAGATAGAGAATTTCGAAAATAATTTTGAAAAAGTAGTTAGTGATTTTCGAAAATTAAAGATAAGATATAATTAAAACTAAAATTTAAAACAATTAAAAAAGAATTTTTGAAAAAGAGATGAGATATTTTCGAAAATTAAAGAGGGATAGGTAGTTAGTTGGTTTTGAAAAAAATAAGAAACAAACAAAAAGTCAAATAGTTAGTTAAAAAAGATATAAAAATCAAATTTGAAAAGATAAGAAGATAAGAAGTTAGATAAGATATTTTGAAATCAAATTTTTGAAAAAGATATGATGAAAAGATAAAATAAGAAGATAAGATAAAAAGATATGATAAAAGATAAGATGAGATTTTTAAGAAAAAAATATTTTGAAAAAGATTTAATTTTTAAAATTAAAATTAATTACTTGACTAACAAGAAACTTAAAAGATAAGATTCTAGAATTTAAAGATTGAACCTTTCTTAACAAGAAAGTAACAAACTTCAAATTTTTGAATCAATCATATTAATTGTTAGCATAATTTTCGAAAATTTGAAATAAAATTAAGAAAAAGATTTTGAAAATGATTTTAAAATTTTTGAAAATAAGATAAAAATGAAAAAGATTTGATTTTTTTTTTTGAAAAAGGTTTTGAAAAGATAAGATTTTTAAAATTGAAAATTTGGCTTGACTTGTAAGAAACAACTAATTTTAAATTTTTTTGACCAAGTCAACTCAAAATTTCGAAAATTTGGAGGGAAATAAGGAAAAGATATTTTTTTATTTTTGAATTTTTAATGATGAGAGAGAAAAACACAAACATGACCCAAAACATGAAAATTTTGGATCAAAACACATGATGCATGCAAGAACACTATGAATGTCAAGATGAACACCAAGAACACTTTGAAGATCATGATGAACGTCAAGAACATAATTTTGAAAAATTTTTGATGCAAAGAAAACATACAAGATACCAAACTTAGAAATCTTTAATGCATGGACTCTAACAAACGAAAAATGCATATGAAAAAACAACAAACAACACAAAACAAGAAAACATCAAGATCAAATAAGAAGACTTGTCAAGAACAACTTGAAGATCATGAAGAACACCATGAATGCATGAATTTTCGAAAAATGCAAGAAAAAATTTTTAAAGCATGCAATTGACACCAAACTTAAAAATTGACTCAAGACTCAAACAAGAAACACAAAATATTTTTTATTTTTATGATTTTCTAATTTTTTGTATTTTTATTATATTTTTTCGAAAAATATATGGAAAAAAAAAGAAAATAAGAAATTCAAAATCTTTAAGAAGAATTCCAGGAATCTATCAATATTAGCCCAAAGCTCCAATCAAAGGGTTTGACATGACTTAATAGCCAGTCAGCTTTAGGATGGAATTACATGCATTGTGGTGATTAGTTGAAGACCAATTCCAAAGGAGTTTGAATATGGCTTTACAGCCATCTGGGATTCAACATGTTACCATGAAACTCTAGAATTCATTCTTGAAAGTTTTGAAGCCATAGAATAATTTAAAAATTTTTTTTCGAAAATAATTTTTGGGAAAATGAAAACAAAGAAAAATTTTGAAAAATTTTTGAAAACTTTTTTTGAAAAGAAAATTACCTAATCTGAGCAACAAGATGAACCGTCAGTTGTCCATACTCGAACAATCCCCGGCAACGGCGCCAAAAACTTGGTGCACGGATTTGTGATCATCAACAATGGCTCCAATAACTTGGTAGCTCTCACACGTGAATTACACTTAGTCACAACTCCGCACAACTCCGCACGGATAATTTATACGCTTTTTGGCATTGTTCTTAGTATATTTTTAGTATGTTTTAGTTAGTTTTTATTATATTTTTATTATTTTTTATTTAAAATTCACTTTTCTGGACTTTACTATGAGTTTGTGTGTTTTTCTGTGATTTCAGGTATTTTTCTGGCTGAAATTGAGGGACCTGAGCAAAAATCTGATTCAGAGGCTGAAAAAGGACTGCAGATGCTGTTGGATTCTGACCTCCCTGCATTCGAAGTAAATTTTCTGGAGATACAAAAGCCCAATTGGCGAGCTCTCAATTGCGTTGGAAAGTAGACATCCAGGGCTTTCCAGAAATATATAATAATCCATACTTTTCCCGAGATTTGATGGCCCAAACCGGCGTTCCAAATCAGCTCAAGAATTCCCAGCGTTTAACGCCGGAACTAGCACAGAAGTGGGAGTTAAACGCCCAAACTGGCACAAAAGCTGGCATTTAACTCTAAGAAAAGTCTCTACACATGAAAGCTTCAATGCTCAGCCCAAGCACACACCAAGTGGGCCCGGAAGTGGATTTTCACGTCATTTACTCATTTTTGTAAACCCTAAGCTACTAGTTCTCTATAAATAGGACCTTTTGCTATTGTATTTTCATCTATCTTTGGACGTCTAGTTCTTAGATCATAGGGGCTGGCCTCTCGGCCATGCCTAGATCTTGGTTCTTCTGGTTCCCTCTCTGGGGCCAAAGCCAATGATCACCATTATCACTTATGTATTTTCAACGGTGGAGTTTCTACACACCACAGATTAAGGTGTGGAGCTCTGCTGTACCTCGAGTATTAATGCAATCACTACTATTTTCCATTCAATTCAGCTTATTCTTGTTCTAAGATATTCATTCGCACCCAAGAACATGATGAATGTGATGATTATGTGACGCTCATCATCATTCTCACATATGAACGCGTGCCTGACAATCACCTCCGTTCTACATGCAAACAAGGCTTGAATGTGTATCTCTTAGATTCCTTAATCAGAATCTTCGTGGTATAAGCTAGAATCCATTGGCGGCCATTCTTGAGAATCCGGAAGGTCTAAACCTTGTCTGTGGTATTCTGAGTAGGATTCAGGGATTGAATGACTGTGACGAGCTTCAAACTCGCGATTGTGGGGCGTTAGTGACAGACGCAAAAGAATCACTGGATTCTATTCCGACATGATCGAGAATCGACAGATGAATAGCCGTGCTGTGACAGAGTGCGTTGAACATTTTCACTGAGAGGACGGGACTGTAGCCATTGACAACGGTGATGCCCAACATACAGCTTGCCATGGAAAGGAGTAAGAAGGATTGGATGAAGACAGTAGGAAAGCAGAGAGACGGAAGGGACAAAGCATCTCCATATGCTTATCTGAAATTATCACCAATGAATTACATAAGTATCTCTATCTTTATTTTATGTTTTATTTATCTTTTAATCATTAATCCTCCATAACCATTTGAATGCGCCTGACTGAGATTTACAAGATGACCATAGCTTGCTTCATACCAACAATCTCCGTGGGATCGACCCTTACTCGCGTAAGGTTTATTACTTGGACGACCCAGTGCACTTGCTGGTTAGTTCTACGAAGTTGTGATAAAGAGTTGAGATTGCAATTGAGCGTACCATGTTGATGGCGCCAGTGATGATCACAATTTCGTGCACCATAAAACTCACAATAGAGTGAGGTCGAATCCCACAAGGATTGATTGGTCAAGCAACTTTAGTTAGAAGAATGTGCTAGTTGAGCTAAACAGAATTTAGATTGAGATGCAGAATTTTAAATGACTGGAAAGTAAATAACAGGAATTAAAGTGCAGAATCTTAAATGGGGAATTGGGGTAATGAGCATAAAATTAAATGGCAGAAAGTAAAGAGAATGGGTAAGATCAGAAATGGGGAAATCATTGGGTTTAGAAGATGTTGCATTCTCCGGATCAAGTTCATTCTCATCTCTTCCTCAATCAATGCATTCATTGATCTCCTTGGCAATCTTAAGTGATTGGATCCCAATTCCTTAGCAATCCAATCTCTCTAAGCTTGAACAATTGTCCAATTTCTTGATTTAATTGCTCATGGGAAGAGATGAAGTGTGGTCACTGATTATACCACATGTATTTCCAAATCAAAGTGTTAGGAGGATTACATGTCACTATATCCGCCCAGACCCCAATTTGGTCCAACATGAGAAAGCATTTCTAGCATGATCTCCTCATCCCTTTTCCAAGGCTCAAAGGAGATCCAATTATGGATAGTTTCTTTTCCAAGACAACTAACCAATTGAATTAAGATCAAAAGCTTTCTAGTAAGATCAAGAGAAAAGAAAGAAGAAGAATAACGAAAACTATAATTGATCCATCAAATTACAACAGAGCTCCCTAACCCAATGAAAGGGGTTTAGTTGTTCACAGCTCTAGAAATGAAAAATGGCAGAAAAGAAGAATCCATGCTAAAAGTGCAGAAAAGTAAATCTATAGAGAGTAGTTCCCAAATGTGCCAAGCTTATCTATAGTTCAAAACTACTCCTATATATACTACTCCTCTTGATCTTCTAGTGAGTTCTTCAAGTCTTGGATGTGGGATTTGAATCTTGAGTTGAAGCAGTTCTCATCTTTAGTGGGCCCAACTTGCAGAGAAATATGAATTAGGCTTTGGGTATTTAGTAGGATTTAACGTTGATTGCCATTGTGGGTTCGAGAACGTTAGTGGCATTCACTTTTTCCACTAACGTTCCAACCTCATATATCCACGTTAAATCCAACGTTAGTGGTCTTAACGTGACCACTAACATTGCTTTCTCTAAACTTGGCCAACGTTATTGGGACTCACTTTTCCCAATAACGTTGGCTTATACCCCTTCACAAACGTTAATGGGTCACTTTTCCCATTAACGTTGCTTAGTGCCCTTTTGTTCCTACGTTAGAGTCCACATTAGTATAGCTAACGTGACTCTTAAAGTAGGTGTGATCCACCTTCGAGAGCGTTAGTGACACTCACCTTTGTCACTAACGCTCCAAATGCCACATTCTCTACGTTGGAACTCACATTAACTAAGTTAACGTGGCTCTTAACGTAGTAGTGATGCCATCTTCCAACGATAGTGACAAAAGTGAGTGTCACTAACGTTGGATCTTTGATCTCAACTCCACGTTAACTTTCACGTTAATAGTCTTAATATGAAAGTTAACATAGGCAATGCTAGTTGGTCCAACGTTAGTGACAAAAGTGAGTGTCACTAACGTTGGCTCTTGTTTTCCTCTTCCACGTTAGAGTTCACGTTAACTAAGTTAACATGACTCTTAACGTGGATCATTGCCAAGTTCTCCAACGTTAGTGGTGTTCACTTTTTCTCTTAACGTTGGAGTTCCTTTTTCTTCTACGTTAACTACCACGTTAACTTAGTTAACGTGGCAAGTAACGTGAGCTTTGGATGGCTTCGCAGGCGTTATTGGTGATCACTTTTCTCATTAACGTTGCAAGCTTTACCATTCCACGTTAGTGTTCACGTTAACTAGGTTAACGTGAATACCAACGTGGTTCTTCCTTGCTTCCTTTGCCATGAAAACAAGCAATTAAAGTGCATCAAAGCTCTAGCCAAAGTCATGAGATTATGCATCATCAATTTATCATGCAATTCTAGCAAAATACTCATGAGTTTATGCAAAGTTCACAAAAGTTGCTCGAATCAAGGTGTAAATGTAATTTCATCCAAAACATGTCTTACTCACTAAGAAAATGCATGAAACTACCCTAAAACAGTAAAGAAAAGGTCAGTGAAACTGGCCTAGATGCCCTGGCATCACAACACAAAACTTAAAGCTTGCTTGTCCCTAAGCAAGTACTAAAGCATAAGAAGAATGAAATGAAATAACAAGAAGATAAAATAGAAGTAGCATCCCTGGTTTATGGGGTTTCATGCATAGCAACTTAGGTTCTTTCACTCTAGGTTTCAAGCCTTTATCAAATCCTTAGTTACTTTCTTGATTGCACTCTTTGAGACTTCTTTCTTATTGATCCTTCCTTCTTTTTTAAAGTTTATTTTTCTTTTTGCTAAGTGCTTTGTAAGAGGGCGACTCTTTATGATAAGCTTTTAGTCAGCACTCCCAAACCAGTTGGTTTTAAGGTGCTAAGTGTTAAGACACCCCTAAGGACTTACTCCCTCAAGTCTCTTTCCCTCATACATACACACCACAGGCATATGGTTTGTTATTTTTCCTTTCTTGAGACCTTGGTGTCCAGCACCTCTTTGGGTTACTAAGTGTTTTATAGCAAAGGTTACTCTTGATAGTGGACTTTCAGCTGATAATCCTGGATTAGTTGATCCAAGTTACCAAGTGATAATGCACCCCTAAGAGTTTATTCATCCAAGTATATCCTTTGTACATAAACACCACAGACACATGCCTCAATTTTGAAACCCTTGACGCCTAGCATTGTTTCTTATTGTGTTTCTTTCCTTTTCACTTTTATTGCTCTTCCTCTTTTCTTATTGGGATCTTATTGTTTAGCTAGTCTCAAAGGGTGTATCTCAAACAAAGGACATAGGATAGATAATTGCTTTCTTTCCTTCTTTGGTGAACCAACTTAGCTTACTAATTAACCTACCACAAACATTCAGAATGCACTTCATAAAATAACTCCACTCTTGTTCTTTTCATAACATTTTCTTTTTGATTAACTTAAAGAGACAAGCATACAAGTAAGAAAGGTGAAAGTGAACACTTAAGACATTAGCACCATTAAAATTGTGAATAAAGGGGAACAAGTATGCATATTTCTTTTTAATCAACTCTTCCTCTTGTTCTTGGCTGAGGGCTGAATTTATGATCACTGGATAACTTTTATTTTCTCCCAAGTATGCATATTTGAGAGTGGTGGGCAGTGCTTTAAGCTCCAGTTTGGGCACTTCTTTTCCTTCCTCCTTGTCTTCTAGTATGCCTTGAACATGTATTTCAGCGGCTGCAGCTTCTTCGCTTGCTGCTAATTCTTCTTCTGTTGATGCTTCAAGTTCTTTTTCAAGAGTTTCTTGTACCAAAGCCTCTACGGAGTCCAACCTCATACATTCTCCCAATGAGTTGTGTGGGTAACTCATGGCCTTAAACACATTGAATGTCATTTTCTCCTCATGTAATCTAAGGACAAATTCACCCTTTTGGACATCAATAATGGCTCCGGCAGTGGCTAAGAATGGTCTTCCCAGGATGATGGAAGTCTTAGATCCTTCCTCCATGTCTAATACCACAAAATATGCTGGAAAGATGAAGTCTTCCACCTTCACCAGCAGATCTTCTACTATCCCATGGGAAAATTTGAATGATTTGTCTGCAAGTTGCAGCGCCATTCTTGTTGGTTTGGCTTCCTCAATCTTCATTTTTTTCATCATTGCTAGAGACAATAGGTTTATGCTGGCTCCTAGATCACATAAAGCCTTTTCCACAGTGATCTCCCCAATGATACAAGGGATTTGGAAACTCCCAGGATCTTTCAATTTCTGGGGCAATTTGTGTTAGATGATGGCGCTGCATTCTTCCTTGAGCACCGCAGTCTCATTATTCTTTCAGCTTCTCTGTTTGGTCATCAATTCTTTCAAGAACTTGGAATAGAGTGGCATTTGCTCTATTGCTTCAGCAAAGGGTATTTTTATTTGTAGTTTCTTGAAGATTTCCAAGAATCTTGAGAATTGGTTGTCATCTCCCCTCTTCTTTAATTGCAGCTGCTGGGGGTATGGAACCTTTGAGAAATATGGTTTGAGTGCTTCTTCTTCTAGATGTGGCATAGGATTTGAAAGTTGAGCTTCCTCATGTCCTTTGTTTTCTTCATCTAATTTCTTCTCTGGTGGTTTTTTGTGGGTCTCCTTCAATTCCTTCCCACTTCTGAGGGTGATAGCTTGACATTCCTCCTTTGGTATTGAGTTAATATTGCTGCAATTGTTGTGTCCAGGGACTTTCTTGAATAAGAATTCAATCTGTGTTTCCAGTTTCTTGATGGCAGCATCTTGATTCTGCATGTTGGATTGCACTTTTTCCCGGAAAGCCTTACTATCTTGAATCTCCTTGCATAGATTTTCAAGTAGACCCTCAATCCTTGAGAGCCTATCCTCGGTTATTGATGGTGGGTTGAGATTAGGTGGTTGAGAAGATTGGCTAGATGGATGTTGGTAATATCTCTGTGAGGTGTTTTGATGAGTTGCATTATTTTTGGAGTTGATGTTGTGGCGTCTCTGATCTTACCCTTGGTCTTGTTGGTTTCCCCATCCAAAGTTGGGGTGATTTCTCCATCCAGAGTTGTAAGTTTTGGAGTATGGGTCATGGACTTTTCTAGGTGAGTTTCCAACATAGTTGGCTTGCTCCCAGTCACCTTCCTCTCCTATGTTTACTCCTTCTTGAGCTGATGATGAGGTGATGGCTGCTGCAACTTGGTTCTCCTCCACCTTCTTAGTAAGATCTGCTAGCTGCTTGGTGATCATCTTGTTTTGAGCTAACAATGCATCCATGTGATTCAGCTCCATTACTCCTCTGGTGTTACTTCTTTCGGAGGCATAGAAGTAGTCATTTTCAGCAACTGTTTCAATGACATCTATGGCTTATTCAATGGTTTTCTTCTTGTTTAGAGAGCCTCCTGATAAATGATCCACAGCCTTCTTTGACTCATTTGAAAGACCTTCATAGAAGATGTGAAGTTAAACCCACTCATTAAACATCTCTGGTGGGCATCTCCTTGTTAGGTCTTTGAATCTCTCCCATGCTTCATAAAGTGTCTCACCATCTTGTTGTCTAAAAGTTTGCACCTCAGTTCTTAGCCTATTGATCCTTTGAGGAGGGTAAAATCTTGCCAAAAACTTGTTCACCACTTCTTCCCAATTAGTTAAGCTCTCCTTTGGGAAGGATTCAAGCCATTTGGATGCCTTGTCCCTGAGTGAAAAAGGGAACAAGAGCAACCTATAGACATCTGGATGGACTCCATTGGACTTCACTGTGTCACAAATCCTCAGGAAGGTGGTTAAGTGTTGATTAGGATCTTCTTGAGCACCTCCTCCAAATGAGCAATTATTTTGCACAAGAGTGATGAGCTGGGGTTTTAGCTCGAAATTGTTGGCATGTTTGGTGGACTTCTGAATGCTGCTTCCACAGTTTCCTGGATTAGGGTTGATATAGGATCCTAAGACTCTCCTTTCTTGCCCAGCACGGTTTGCATGGCCTTCTCTGGCATGATTATGAGCTTCTTCTTCATGATTGTTCTCCATATTTTCTTCCATGTTGGGTTCAAAATACTCTTCCTCTTCTTCCTCAGCACCAATAATCCTTTTCCCTCTTGCTTCCCTTCTTAGTCTCCAAAGGGTTCTTTCAGGTTTTGAATCAAAGGATGTTGAAACTCCTTCTCTTCTCCCTGTCATACAACAAACAGATTGCACAACATGAGATAAAATGAAAAAACTATTCTTGTTAGAGTAATTGTTAGTGTGAGTGATGCAAATTATCAAACAGTTAGTGGGTTAGTGAGCAGAATTGTAATCAAAGAAAGAAAGAATGAAAAAAATTAAAGAGGGTGCAGGGGGTGAGGAAGAAATTAAAATAAACTAAAAGAAATTAACTAAATAAACTAAACAAAAAATAAAAATGCTCAATCTAGTGATCTTCAAACTTAATCATTGTTGATTCAAAATCAATCCCCGGCAACGGCACCATAAACTTGATGCATGAAAACTTGTCTCTCAACAAATTTCCCTTCGGCAAGTATACCGAATTGTCGTCAAGAAAAACTCACAATAGAGTGAGGTCGAATCCCACAAGGATTGATTGGTCAAGCAACTTTAGTTAGAAGAATGTGGTAGTTGAGCTAAACAGAATTTAGATTGAGATGTAGAATTTTAAATGACTAGAAAGTAAATAATAGGAATTAAAGTGCAGAATCTTAAATGGGAAATTGGGGTAATGAGCATGAAATTAAATGGCAGAAAGTAAAGAGAATGGGTAAGATCAGAAATGGGGAAATCATTGGGTTTAGGAGATGTTGCATTCTCCGGATCAAGTTCATTCTCATCTCTTCCTCAATCAATGCATTCATTGATCTCCTTGGCAATCTTAAGTGATTGGATCCCAATTCCTTTGCAATCCAATCTCTCTAAGCTTGAACAATTGCCCAATTCCTTGATTTAATTGCTCAAGGGAAGAGATGAAGTGTGGTCACTGATTATACCACATGTATTTCCAAATCAAAGTGTTGGGAGGATTACATGTCACTATATCCGCCCAGACCCCAATTTGGTCCAACATGAGAAAGCATTTCTAGCATGATCTCCTCATCCCTTTTCCAAGGCTCAAAGGAGATCCAATTATGGAGAGTTTTTTTTCCAAGACAACTAACCAATTGAATTAAGATTGAAAGCTTTCTAGTAAGATCAAGAGAAAAGAAAGAAGAAGAAGAAGAATGAAAACTATAATTGATCCATCAAATTACAGCAGAGCTCCCTAACCCAATGAAAGGGGTTTAGTTGTTCATAACTCTAGAAATGAAAAATGGCAGAAAAGAAGAATCCATGCTAAAAGTGCAGAAAAGTAAATCTATAGAGAGTAGTTCCCAAATGTGCCAAGCTTCTCTATAGTTCAAAACTACTCCTATATATACTACTCCTCTTGATCTTCTAGTGAGTTCTTCAAGTCTTGGATGTGGGCTTTGGATCTTGAGTTGAAGTAGTTCTCATCTTTAGTGGGCCCAACTTGCAGAGAAATATGAATTAGGCTTTGGGTATTTAGTAGGATTTAATGTTGATTGCCATTGTGGGTTCGAGAACGTTAGTGGCATTCACTTTTTCCACTAACGTTCCAACCTCATATATCCACGTTAAATCCAACGTTAGTGGTCTTAAGGTGACCACTAACGTTGCTTTCTCTACACTTGGCCAACGTTATTGGGACTTACTTTTCCCAATAACGTTGGCTTATACCCCTTCGCAAATGTTAATGGGAATCACTTTTCCCATTAACGTTGCTTAGTGCCCCTTTGTTCCTACGTTAGAGTCCACGTTAGTATAGCTAACGTGACTCTTAACGTAGGTGTGATCCACCTTCGAGAGCATTAGTGACACTCACCTTTGTCACTAACGCTCCAAATGCCATATTCTCTACGTAGTTAACGTGGCTCTTAACGTAGTAGTGATGCCATCATCCAACATTAGTGAAAAAACTGAGTGTCACTAACGTTGGCTCTTTGATCTCAACTCCACGTTAACTTTCACGCTAATAGTCTTAACGTGAAAGTTAACGTAGGCAATGCTAGTTGGTCCAACGTTAGTGAAAAAAGTGAGTGTCACTAACGTTGGCTCTTGTTTTTCTCTTCCATGTTAGAGTTCACGTTAACTAAGTTAACGTGACTCTTAACGTGGATCATTGCCAAGTTCTCCAACGTTAGTGGTGTTCACTTTTTCTCTTAACGTTGGAGTTCCTTTTTCTTCTACGTTAACTACCACGTTAACTTAGTTAACGTGGCAAGTAACGTGAGCTTTGGATGGCTTCGCAGGCATTATTGGTGATCACTTTTCTCATTAACGTTGCAAGCTTTACCATTCCACGTTAGTGTTCACATTAACTAGGTTAACGTGAATACCAACGTGGTTCTTCCTTGCTTCCTTTGCCCTGAAAATAAGCAATTAAAGTGCATCAAAGCTCTAGCCAAAGTCATGAGATTATGCATCATTAATTTATCATGCAATTCTAGCAAAATACTCATGAGTTTATTCAAAGTTCACAAAAGTTGCTTGAATCAAGGTGTAAGTGTAATTTCATCTAAAACTTGCCTTATTCACTAAGAAAATGCATGAAACTACCCTAAAACAGTAAAGAAAAGGTCAGTGAAACTGGCCTAGATGCCCTGGCATCACATCACCAAACTTAAAGCTTGCTTGTCCCTAAGCAAGTACTGAAGCATAATAAGAATGAAATGAAATAACAAGAAGATAAAATAGAAGTAGCATCCCTGGTTTATGGGGTTTCATGCATAGCAACTTAGGTTCTTTCCCTCTAGGTTTCAAGCCTTTATCAAATCCATAGTCACTTTCTTGATTGAACTCTTTGAGACTTCTTTCTTATTGATCCTTCCTTCTTTTTCAAAGTTTATTTTTCTTTTTGCTAAGTGCTTTGTAGGAGGGCGACTCTTTATGATAAGCTTTCAGTCAGCACTCCCAAACCAGTTGGTTTTAAGGTGCTAGGTGTTAAGACACCCCTAAGGACTTACTCCCTCAAGTCTCTTTCCCTCATACAAACACACCACAGGCATATGGTTTGTTATTTTTCCTTTCTTGAGACCTTGGTGTCCAGCACCTCTTTGGGTTACTAAGTGTTTTGTAGCAAAGGTTACTCTTGATAGTGGACTTTCAGCTGATAATCCCGGATTAGTTAATCCAAGTTACCAAGTGATAATGCACCCCTAAGAGCTTATTCATCCAAGTATATCCTTTGTACATAAACACCACAGACACATGACTCAACTTTGAAATCCTTGATGCCTAGCATTGTTTCTTATTGTGTTTCTTTCCTTTTCACTTTTATTGCTCTTCCTCTTTTCTTATTGGGATCTTATCATTTAGCTAGTCTCAAAGGGTGTGTCTCAAACAAAGGACTTAGGATAGATAGTTGCTTTCTTTCCTTCTTTGGTGAACCAACTTAGCTTACTAATCAACCTACCACAAACATTCAGAATGCACTTCATAAAATAACTCCACTCTTGTTCTTTTCATAACATTTTCTTTTTGATTAACTTAAAAAGACAAGCATACAAGTAAGAAAGGTGAAAGTGAACACTTAAGACATTAAGCTAGCACCATTAAAATTGTGAATAAAGGAGAATAAGTAAAAGATGCAGGTTTTATTCAATCATTTTTCTCTTAGAGTTTTGCAGTTCGAGATGGGTTGAAACAACCTCATGATACCTTCCTTGGTATTCTTGTCCTAATAATTGCATCCCTGTCTGTTTCCTTGGATGAATGGGTATGCTCATTCCCTGAGATTGATTGAATTCCTGCAACACTATTGAAAGTTACTTGTTCTCCAAGAACTTGGAAGAGGGTTACCATGCATATATGTTTGTGAGCTTCAGAACTTACTTTGGTGTGTGAACACCAAACTTAGTTCTTTGCTTACTTGACAATTTAGATGCATGTAAGGACCTTGTGTGCTTTTTATTAAGAAACAACTATGAGCTAAAAAAAGAAATAATCTATATCTTAGAGGCTAAGCCTCTGTCAAGTAAGTTCTCTAATGGCTAGAGGGATGCTTCATCTCTAAGGGTTGCAATGCACTCTTCAGTTAGAGTTTTGGTGGAACACCAAACTTAGAGCCTTATATTCACCCTTGAATTATTTTTCGTGTGTAACACCAAACTTAGTTCCTCACACTATAGAGAATCCAACTTGGAATTTATATTGAAAGACTTATGAAAACAGAATTACCTCAGGTTGGGTTGCCTCCCAACAAAGCACTTTTTTAGCGTCGCTAGCTCGACGATTCTTTCCTTAGTTGAGGTTGTACTTCTGTTTGGGGTTCTCCCCCATGCTGCCCAAGTAGTGTTTGAGTCTTTGTCCATTCACCGTGAATCTTCTCTTTGAGCCTTCTTCCATTATTTCGATGTGTCCATAAGGTGAGACTTTTGTGACTAGGAAGGGTCCCGACCATCTTGATTTGAGTTTCCCAGGAAAGAGTTTCAGTCTAGAGTTGTAGAGAAGCACGTGTTGCCCTTCTTCAAAACTTCTGGGTACCAAATTGAGATCATGTCTTCTTTTTGCTTTTTTCTTATAGATCTTGGTATTTTCATAGGCTTGGGATCTAAATTCTTCCAATTCTTGAAGCTGCAGAACCCTTTTTTCACCAGCAGCGGTGCTATCTAGGTTCAGTGTTTTAAGGGCCCAGGAGGCCTTGTGCTCCAGCTCTAACGACAAGTGACAAGCCTTACCATACACCAGTTGATATGGGGACATCCCAATTGGTGTTTTGAAGGCTGTCTTGTATGCCCAAAGAGCATCATCTAGCTTCTTCGTCCAGTCCTTTCTTGATATTCCCACAGTCTTTTCCAAAATCCTTTTCAACTCTCGGTTAGATATCTCTGTTTGCCCACTTGTTTGGGGATGATAAGGTGTGGTAACCTTATGCTTCACCTCATATCGTAGGAGTAGGGCTTCCAATGGTCTATTGCAGAAATGGCTCCATCCATCACTGATGAGGGCTCGTGGGACTCCAAACCTGGTGAAGATATTCTTTCGAAGAAAGTTTATAACCACCTTGTTGTCATTAGTTAGGGTCGCCACTGCCTCCACCCACTTAGATACATAGTCTACTACCACCAAGATAAACTTGTTTGAATATGAGGGTGGGAATGGTCCCATGATATCAATTCCCCATACATCAAACAGTTCAAGTTCTAGAATGTATTACTGTGGCATCTCATTTCTCTTGGGCAGGTTGCCAGCCCTTTGGCATTCGTTGCAGCTTCTCCCCAATTCCTTAGCATCTTTGAAGATAGTGGGCCAGAAGAACTCACATTGCAGCACCTTTGCGGCAGTTCTTTCTCCTCCAAAGTGACCTCCAAAACTAGCACTATGGCAACTCCAAAGGACCCTTCGTCCTTCTTCTTCTGAGATGCACCTCCTAAGGATTCCATCTGAGCATTTCTTAAAGAGATAGGGTTCATTCCAAATGAAATACTTGGCATCATTGATGAGTTTCTTTCTTTGATATTTGTTGATTCCAGGGGATAAGTCACCGGTTGCTTTAAAATTGGCAATATCCACAAACCATGGTGCTTTATGAATCATCATTAGCTGCTCATCTGGGAAGAATTCATTTACACTTGTATCATAGGCATCATTCTTCTCACAAGGGATTCTGGATAGATGGTCTGCCACTTTGTTCTCCACACCCTTTTTGTCTCTAATTTCAATGTTAAACTCCTGCAACAATAAGATCCATCTAATTAGTCTTGGTTTTGACTTTTGTTTGGTAAATAGATATTTGAGTGCTGTGTGATCAGTGAAAACAATAACTTTAGAGCTAATAAGATATGATCTAAATTTGTCAAATGCAAAAACTATTGCCAATAATTCCTTTTTTGTAGTGGTACAATTCTTTTGAGTATCATTAAGGACCTTGCTGGCATAGTATATCAGATGCACCAAACTTTCTTTTCTTTGTCCTAACACTGCCCCAACTTCAAAATCAGATGCATCACACATCAGTTGGAATGGTAAATTCCAATCAGGAGGGGTGATGATAGGAGCTGAGGATAGCCTATTTTTTAAGTTTTCAAATGCTAGCATGCATTTCTCATCAAAAATAAATGGTGTATCAGACATTAGGAGATTGCTTAAGGGCTTGGCTATCTTTGAAAAATCTTTAATAAACCTTCTGTAGAAGCCAGCATGTACCAAAAAGCTCCTAATTGCCTTGACATCACTTGGTGGAGGTAACTTTTCAATTAACTCCACCTTAGCTCTGTCTACCTCAATGCCTTGATTAGAAACTTTATGGCCAAGAACTATTTCCTCTGTCACCATGAAATGACATTTTTCCCAGTTCAAGACTAAATTGGTTTCTTGACATCTTTTCAATACCAAGGCAAGATGGTTTAGGCAATTAGGGAAGGAATCTCCAAATACTAAGAAGTCATCCATGAAAACATCAATGAACTTCTCTATCATATTTGAGAAGATGGAGAGCATGCAGCATTGAAAAGTTGCTGGTGCATTACATAGCCAAATGGCATGCGCCTGTAGGCAAACACTCCATATGGGCATGTGAATGATGTTTTCTCTTGGTCTCTTGGATCAACTACTATTTGGTTATATCCTGAATAACCAACTAGAAAACAATAATATGCATCTCCTGCAAGTCTTTCCAACATTTGATCTATGAAGGGAAGTGTAAAATGATATTTTCTTGTGGCTTCATTGAGCTTCCTATAGTCAATACACATTCTCCAGCCTGTGATGGTTCTTGTAGGGATTAGCTCATTCCTTTCGTTGGGCACCACAGTGATTCCTCCTTTCTTGCGAACGACTTGAACTGGGCTGACCCATTGGCTATCTGAAATTGGATAGATTACTCCACCCTGCCACAATTTCATAACTTCTTTCTGCACTACTTCCTTCATTGCTGGATTCAACCTTCTTTGGGGCTGAATGGATGGTTTGGCACCTTCTTCCAGGAGTATCTTATGCATGCATATGGCTGAACTGATTCCTTTCAAGTCAGTAAGTGTCCATCCAATGGCGTCCTTATGCTTTCGCAAGACTTGAATCAACTCTTCCTCTTGTTCTTGGCTAAGGGCTGAATTTATGATCACTGGATAACTTTTATTTTCTCCCAAGTATGCATATTTGAGAATGGTGGGCAATGCTTTAAGCTCCAATTTGGGCACTTCTTTTCCTTCCTCCTTGTCTTCTAGTATGCCTTAAACATGTATTTCAGCGGCTGCAGCTTCTTCGCTTGCTGCTAATTCTTCTTCTGTTGATGCTTCAAGTTCTTCTTCAAGAGTTTCTTGTACGAAAGCCTCTACGGAGTCCAATCTCATATATTCTCCCAATGATTTGTCTGGGTAACTCATGGCCTTAAACACATTGAATGTCATTTTCTCCTCATGTAATCTAAGGACAAGTTCACCCTTTTGGACATCAATAATGGCTCCGGCAGTGGCTAAGAATGGTCTTCCCAGGATGATGGAAGTCTTAGCTCCTTCCTCCATGTCTAATACGACGAAATCTGCTGGAAAGATGAAGTCTCCCACCTTCACCAGCAGATCTTCTACTATCCCATAGGGAAATTTGAATGATCTGTCTGCTAGTTGCAGCGCTATTCTTGTTGGTTTGGCTTCCTCAATCTTCATTTTTTTCATCATTGCTAGAGACATTAGGTTTATGCTGGCTCCTAGATCACATAAAGCCCTTTCCACAGTGATCTCCCCAATGATACAAGGGATTTGGAAACTCCCAGGATCTTTCAATTTCTGGGGCAATTTGTGTTGGATGATGGCGCTGCATTCTTCCGTGAGCACCACGGTCTCATTATTCTTCCAGCTTCTCTTTTTGGTCATCAATTCTTTCTAGAACTTGGCATAGAGTGGCATTTTCTCTATTGCTTCAGCAAACGGTATGTTTATTTGTAGTTTCTTGAAGATTTCCAAGAATCTTGAGAATTGGTTGTCCTCTCTCCTCTTCTTTAATTGCAGCTGCTGGGGGTATGTAACCTTTGAGAAACATGGTTTGAGTTCTTCTTCTTCTAGATGTGGCATAGTTGAAGGTTGAGCTTTCTCATGTCCTTTGTTTTCTTCATCTAATTTCTTCTCTGGTGGTTTCTTGTGGGTCTCCTTCAATTCCTTCCCACTTCTGAGGGTGATAGCTTGACATTCCTCCTTTGGTATTGAGTTAATATTGCTGTACTTATTGTGTCCAGGGACTTGCTTGATAAGAATTCAATCTGTGTTTCCAGTTTCTTGATGGCAGCATCTTGATTCTACATGTTGGATTGCACTTCTTCCCAAAAAGCCTTACTATCTTGAATCTCCTTGCAGAGATTTTCAAGTAGACCCTCAATCCTTGAGAGCCTATCCTCGGTTATTGATGGTGGGTTGAGATTAGGTGGTTGAGAAGATTGGCTAGATGGATGTTAGTAATATCTCTGTGAGGTGTTTCGATGAGTTGCATTGTTGTTGGAGTTGAGGTTGTGGCGTGTCTGATCTTGCCCTTGGTCTTGTTGGTTTCCCCATCCAAAGTTAGGGTGATTTCTCCATCCAGAGTTGTAAGTTTTGGAGTATGGGCCATGGACTTTTCTAGGTGAGTTTCTAACATAGTTGGCTTGCTCCCAGTCACCTTCCTCTCCTATGTTTACTCCTTCTTGAGCTGATGATGAGGTGATGGCTGCTGCAACTTGGTTCTCCTCCACCTTCTTAGTAAGATCTGCTAGCTGCTTGGTGATCATCTTGTTTTGAGCTAACAATGCATCCATGTGGTTCAGCTCCATTACTCCTCTGGTGTTACTTCTTTCGGAGGCATAGAAGTAGTCATTTTCAGCAACTGTTTCAATGACATCTATGGCTTCTTCAATGATTTTCTTCTTGTTTAGAGAGTCTCCATATGAATGATCCACAGCCTTCTTTGGCTCATATGAAAGACCTTCATAGAAGATGTGAAGTTGAACCCACTCATTAAACATCTCTGGTGGGCATCTCCTTGTTAGGTCTTTGAATCTCTCCCATGCTTCATAAAGTGTCTCACCATCTTGTTGTCTAAAAGTTTGCACCTCAGTTCTTAGCCTATTGATCCTTTGAGGAGGGTAAAATCTTGCCAAAAACTTGTTTACCACTTCTTCCCAATCAGTTAAGCTCTCCTTTGGGAAGGATTCAAGCCATTTGGATGCCTTGTCCCTGAGTGAAAAAGGGAACAAGAGCAACCTATAGACATCTGGATGGACTCCATTGGACTTCACTGTGTCACAAATCCTCAGGAAGGTGGTTAAGTGTTGATTAGGATCTTCTTGAGCACCTCCTCCAAATGAGCAATTATTTTGCACAAGAGTGATGAGCTGGGGTTTTAGCTCGAAATTGTTGGCATGTATGGTGGGCTTCTGAATGCTGCTTCCACAGTTTTCTGGATTAGGATTGATATAGGATCCTAAGACTCTCCTTTCTTGCCTAGCACGGTTTGTATGGCCTTCTCTAGCATGATTATGAGCTTCTTCTTCATGATTATTCTCCATATTTTCTTCCATGTTGGGTTCAAAATACTCTTCCTCTTCTTCTTCAGCACCAATAATCCTTTTCCCTCTTGCTTGCCTTCTTAGTCTCCAAAGGGTTCTTACAGGTTCTGAATCAAAGGATGTTGAAACTCCTTCTCTTCTCCCTGTCATACAACAAACAGATTGCACAACAGGAGATAAAATAAAGAAACTATTCTTGTTAGATTAATTGTTAGTGTGAGTGATGCAAATTATCAAACAGTTAGTGGGTTAGTGAGCAGAATTGTAATCAAAGAAAGAAAGAACGAAAAAAATTAAAGAGGGTTCAGGGGGTGAGGAAGAAATTAAAATAAACTAAAAGAAATTAACTAAATAAACTAAACAAAAAAGAAAAATGCTCAGTCTAGTGATCTTCAAACTTAATCATTGTTGATTCAAAATCAATCCCCGACAACGGCGCCATAAACTTGATACATGAAAACTTGTCTCTCAACAAATTTCCTTTCGGCAAGTATACCGAGTTGTCGTCAAGTAAAAATCACAATAGAGTGAGGTCGAATCCCACAAGGATTGATTGGTCAAGCAACTTTAGTTAGAAGAATGTGCTAGTTGAGCTAAACAGAATTTAGATTGAGATGCAGAATTTTAAATGACTGGAAAGTAAATAACAGGAATTAAAGTGCAGAATCTTAAATGGGGAATTGGGGTAATGAGCATGAAATTAAATGGCAGAAAGTAAAGAGAATGGGTAAGATCAGAAATGGGAAAACCATTGGGTTTAGGAGATGTTGCATTCCCCGAATCAAGTTCATTCTCATCTCTTCCTCAATCAATGCATTCATTGATCTCCTTGGCAATCTTAAGTGATTGGATCCCAATTCCTTGGCAATCCAATCTCTCTAAGCTTGAACAATTATCCAATTCCTTGATTTAATTGCTCATGGGAAGAGATGAAGTGTCTTCACTGATTATACCACATGTATTTCCAAATCAAAGTGTTGGGAGGATTACATGTCACTATATCCGCCCAGATCCCAATTTGGTCCAACATGAGAAAGTATTTCTAGCATGATCTCCTCATCCATTTTCCAAGGCTCAAAGGAGATCCAATTATGGAGAGTTTCTTTTCTAAGACAACTAACCTATTGAATTAACATCGAAAGCTTTCTAGTAAGATCAAGAGAAAAGAAAGAAGAAAAATAATGAAAACTATAATTGATCCATCAAATTACAACAGAGCTCCCTAACCCAATGAAAGGGGTTTAGTTGTTCATAGCTCTAGAAATGAAAAATGGCAGAAAAGAAGAATCCATGCTAAAAGTGCAGAAAAGTAAATCTATAGAGAGTAGTTCCCAAATGTGCCAAGCTTCTCTATAGTTCAAAACTACTCCTATATATACTACTCCTCTTGATCTTCTAGTGAGTTCTTCAAGTCTTGGATGTGGGCTTTGGATCTTGAGTTGAAGTAGTTCTCATCTTTAGTGGGCCCAACTTGCAGAGAAATATGAATTAGGCTTTGGGTATTTAGTAGGATTTAACGTTGATTGCCATTGTGGGTTCGAGAACATTAGTGGCATTCACTTTTTCCACTAACATTCCAACCTCATATATCCACGTTAAATCCAACGTTAGTGGTCTTAACGTGACCACTAACGTTGCTTTCTCTAAACTTGGCCAACGTTATTGGGACTCACTTTTCCCAATAACTTTGGCTTATACCCCTTCGCAAACGTTAATGGGAATAACTTTTTCCATTAACGTTGCTTAGTGCCCCTTTGTTCCTACGTTAGAGTCCACATTAGTATAGCTAACGTGACTCTTAACGTAGGTGTGATCCACCTTCGAGAGCGTTAGTGACACTCACCTTTGTCACTAACGCTCCAAATGCCACATTCTCTACGTTGGAACTCACATTAACTAAGTTAACGTGGCTCTTAATGTAGTAGTGATGCCATCTTCCAACGTTAGTGACAAAAGTGAGTGTCACTAACGTTGGATCTTTGATCTCAACTCCACGTTAACTTTCACGTTAATAGTCTTAACGTGAAAGTTAACGTAGGCAATGCTAGTTGGTCCAACGTTAGTGACAAAAGTGAGTGTCACTAACGTTGGCTCTTGTTTTCCTCTTCCACGTTAGAGTTCACGTTAACTTAGTTAACGTGACTCTTAACGTGGATCATTTCCAAGTTCTCCAACGTTAGTGGTGTTCACTTTTTCTCTTAACGTTGGAGTTCCTTTTTCTTCTACGTTAACTACCACGTTAACTTAGTTAACGTGGCAAGTAACGTGAGCTTTGGATGGCTTCGCAGGCGTTATTGGTGATCACTTTTCTCATTAACGTTGCAAGCTTTACCATTCCACGTTAGTGTTCACGTTAACTAGGTTAACGTGAATACCAACGTGGTTTTTCCTTGCTTTTTTTGCCATGAAAACAAGCAATTAAAGTGCATCAAAGCTCTAGCCAAAGTCATGAGATTATGCATCATCAATTTATCATGCAATTCTAGCAAAATACTCATGAGTTTATGCAAAGTTCACAAAAGTTGCTTGAATCAAGGTGTAAGTGTAATTTCATCCAAAACTTGCCTTATTCACTAAGAAAATGCATGAAACTACCCTAAAATAGTAAAAAAAAAGGTCAGTGAAACTGGCCTAGATGCCCTGGCATCAGTGCACTTGCTGGTACTGCTGCTATACGAAAGGTGTGGGGGTTTTGCGTTCACACGTACCAAGTTTTGGGCGCTGTTGTCGGGGATTGTTGAGTTTGGACAAACTGCCGGATTATCTTGCTCCCTAGATTAGGTAATTTTATTTTTTTCCTTTAATTTTTTTCGTTTTCTTCTTCTTGATTTTTTCGAAAAAAAATTTAAAATCCTTTTCACAAATATTTTTCTTTTCTTTGTTCAATTTATGTTCTTATTGAGTCTTTGATTTTTGGCAAGAGTATAACTTTGATTAAAGTCTTTTTTTTATTTTCTTTTTCTTCTTCTTCTTCTTCGAATTTTCGAAAATTTCAAAACCTTTTTCAAAAATATTTTTCTTTTCTTTGTTTAATTCATGTTCTTGGTTTGAATCCTGCATGTCCATGCTTTTCAATTACAAAAATTTTAAAACTTTTCAAAAACCTTTTTCATATAGTTTATTTTTGGCATCCTCATAATTGTCTTTGAGTCATTCTTTCAAAAACTTTTCAAAAATAAATTTTTCTTTGTTTAAATCTTGTTTCAACTTTTAAGTTTAGTGTTTTCTTGTTATTTTTCTTTGTGTTTTTCGAAAATTTACTTTTGGTTTTCTAAATTTTAAGTTTGGTGTTCTTTTTTATGTTCTTGAGTTCTTTGAGTCTTTAAATTTTTGTTCTTTGTGTTCTTGTGTTTATTCAAAGTGTTCTTGAGTCTTGTATGTGTCTTGATCTTAAAATTTTTAAGTTTGGTGTCCCTTGGTGTTTTCCTCCAAAATTTTCGAAAAACAAGGGTGCTAAATCTAAAAATTTTGAGTCTTGTGTCTTTTTTTTGTGTTTTTCTCTTTCATCATAAAATTCAAAAAAATAAAAAATATCTTTTCTAAATAATTTCCAACCATAATTTTCGAAAATTGCTTCTAAAATTCAGATTTTAATTTTAAAATTTTATCTTATCATATCTTAGTTATCAAGTCTTCAAAAATCAATTTTTTCAAAAAAAAAATCATATCTTTTTCAAAAATCTTATCTTTTCAAATCTTATCTTATCTTTTTCAAAATTCAAATTTTTAAATTAAATTATTTTCAAAATCAATTTTCTAGTCTTATCTTTTTTTTTTTTTGTTTCTTATCTTATCTTTTCTAACTTCTAATTTTTAAATCATATCTTTTTCAAAACTTTTTAATTTCTTATTTTATCTTTTTCTAATTTCAAATTTTGATTTCAAATCTTTTCTTATATTATCTTCTATTTTATTTTTAAATTAAAAATCTTTTCTTTATTAATATCTTATCTTCTCTCTCATCTTTTTCAAAACTACCTAACTAACTCTCTCTTCTTAATTTTCAAAAATCAAGTTCTCTTCTTCTCTCTTTCTCTCTCTCTTCTTTTTCAAAACCCCCTAACTAACTCTTCTCTTAATTTTCGAAAACCACTCCTCTTCTTCTCTCTCTTCTTTTTTCAAAACCTCCTAACTAACTTTTCTCTTCCTTAATTTTCGAAAGTAATATATTCTTCTCTCTATTCTTTTTAAAAACCACCTAACTAACTCTCCTCTCTCTTAATTTTTAAAAATTTCTTCTTCTCTTCCCTCCTCTATTTTCGAAAATTTAACAATTAAAATTCAAATAATTTTAAATTAATTTAATTTAATTTTTGAAAAATTAATTATTTAATAAAAATAAAAATATTTTAATTCTTATTTACTCTTTCTGTTTATACTTCTTCTCTTCTCATCTCTATTCATTTAACTCTACTTCCTTCTCTTGGTCTACCTCAACTTCTTTATCTTCTTTCCTTTCTTCTTCGCATCTAACTGGATGCTCTTTGATCCAAGTAGAACAAAAAGCTTTCTTCTTTTCTCTTTTCTTTTATTCTATCTTCTCTTTTTAAGGTAATCTTCTTCTACTTCTTTTATTTATTTCTATTTTTATTTTTTTATCTTTTTCTTCCTTTACTTTTGACTTTAAGAAGGAGTTTCTTGCTTATTGGCGTGGTCTCTTCTTCTTTCTTTCTTTTCTTCTTGTTTATGACCAGGAACAGGGATAAAGAACCCCTATTGACTCCAAATCCTTAACCTGAAAGAACTCTAAGGAGGCATTTACAACAAACTAAAGCACAACACTCCGGAAGAGACCTTTCAGAAAGTTTTGAACAAGAACTGGATGACATGGCCGAACCACAAGAGGAGCCTAGAAAGGTCCTTGGTGACTTCACCATGCCTACCTCTGACTTTTATGGCCAAAACATTGTTGTACCTGCCATTGGAGCTAACAATGTTGAGCTTAAGCCTCAGTTAGTCTCTCTTCTACAGTAGAATTACAAGTTTCATGGACTTCCAATGGAAGATCCACATCAGTTTTTAGCTGAGTTTTTGCTAATCTGTGATACTGTAAAGACTAATAGAGTTAATCCTGAAGTCTACAAGCTTATGCTCTTTTCTTTTGCTTTAAGGGATAGAGCTAAAAACTGGTTGGATGCCTAGCCTAACGAGAGTATTGACTCTTGGGAAAAGCTAGTTAATGCTTTTTTGGCTAAATTCTTTCCTCCTCAAAGGATGAGCAAGATTAGAGTGGAAATTCAAACCTTCAGACAAAGAGAAGTGAATCCCTCTATGAAGCTTGGGAAAGATACAAGCAACTGATCAGGAGATGTCCTTCTGACATGCTCTCAGAGTGGTCCATCATAGGCGTGTTCTATGATGGTTTATCTGAGATGTCCAAAATTTCATTGGACAGCTCTACAGGTGAATCTCTCCACTTGAAGAAAACACATGCAGAAGCAAGAGAGCTCATTGAGATGGTTGCAACTAATTTATGTACACATCTGAGAGGAATCATGTAAACCATGGTACCTCTCAAAAGAAAGGAATTCATAAAGTTGAGACTCTGAATGCCATTTTGGCTCAGAACAAGATCTTGACCCAACAAGTCAACATGATATCTCATTGGGATGTAAACTGCAGCTGGCAGTAATCAGGAAGCTTCTCTTGAAGAAGAAGCTTATGATTCTGATCAACCCACCATGGAGGAGGTGAATTACATGGGAGAATCCTATGAAAACACTTACAACCCTTCATGGAGGAACCATCCTAATCTCTCAGGGAAGGATCAACAGAAACCTCAGCAAGGTTTCAATCAAGGTAGTAGGAACCAGAATAGGTTCAACAATAGACCACCATTCCCATCTTCTCAAGGGAACATGGAAACCTCTAATCAGAGCCTTTCTGACTTAGTCATTATGGTTTCCAGCCTCACTAAGACCACTCACGGTTTCATTAATAAAATAAGGTCCCCCATTAGAAACTTGGAGGTACAAGTTGATCAACTGAGCAAGAGGATCCCTCATGACACTTTTCCCAATAATACTGAGGTTAATCATAGAGAAGAGTACAAGTCCATAACCATGGAGGTTGAGGCCGAATTAGAGGAGAATGAAAAAACATTGAATGCCAGTGAAGAAGCCTTCACTGGGCGTTCAACACCCACCAGCCCAGGGAAGCTAACATTGAATGCCAGCAAGGACATCCCTGCTGGGTGTTCAATGCCCAGAATACTAGAGGGACTGGCATTTAACGCCAGTCAGGGTGGACAACAAGGGCATTCAATGCCCAATAAGCTAACAGAGCTGGCATTGAACGCCAATCAAAGCACACCCTTTGAATGCTCAAATCCCACTCAAGAACCCTCTAGCCCAGAACCAAAAGAAACCATAAAGACAATTGAGGTTCCTTTGAATGCACTTCTACAGTGCATGAGTTCTGACGACTACTCATCCTCAGATAAGGATAAAGACTGTAGGAAAGAGCAAGTTGCTCATTTCCTAGGAGCTCTAATGAAGCTGAATACCAAGATATTTGGTACAAAGCCTCTGGAGGAAGAACTTCTACTATTCACCAAAGAACTCCATACTTTGGCTCAGGAAGAGCTACCTCAGAAGCTTCCAGATCTTGGACGCTTTCTAATCTCTTGCACCATAGGCACCATGACATTTGATAGGACTCTGTGTAACCTAGGGTCGAGTATTAACCTCATGCCACTCTCTATAATAGAGAAGTTGGGAATCCATGAGGTACAAGCTATACACATCTTATTAGAGATGGCAGACAAGACCATGAAGAAGCCATATGGCTTAGTAGAAGATGTATTAGTTAAAGTTGAAAACCACAACATCCCTGCAAACTTTATTGTCTTGGACATAGGAGAGGATGAGGATGACTATGTCATCCTTGGAAGACCTTTCCTAGCCACAGCTAATGCTATCATTGATGTGGCTAAGGGAGAACTAACCCTAAAGTTAGGGGAGCATCACATCTTATTCAAGATACCTCATCCCAATTCTCTCTCTAAAAGAGAGATAACTGTGCAGCACCTAGTATGCCAACCCTCTCTTTCTATACAGAGCATTAAAGAACCCCCAAACATCAATTCTAAGTTTGGTGTTGGGCAGCCATCAACAAGCTCTAAGCACAAAGGTACTAAGAAGAAAGTACCTAAAGGCTAGAAGGATAAAAAAGTTCCTACTGAAGGCCTTTCACCTGGCATGAGAATTGTCTTCACTAAGAAGCTAGTCCTACCACACATAGTAAGTCGTGTCCTGTTTCTAGAGCATGTAGAGCTCATTCATGAGAGGATAGGAAGAAAATTCACTGTAAGGGGCAAAAATCTGAGCCCATACTCACCTCCGTAAGGAGGTAAAGGTCCATGCTAGTGATGTTAAAAGAGCGCTTGTTAGGAGGCAACCCAACCTTACTCAACTATATTTATTTTTATTTTGTTTTATTTTTCTTTCAGTTGTTAGAGTCATGATCATGTGCATCAGTCAAGAGACAAAATTCACAGTAGTGAAAACAAAACACTCTAGAAAGAGTGTTAAAGTTGAACGCTAGCCAGGGTATCTGATGAGCGGATAATTTATACGCTTTTTGGCATTGTTTTTAGTATGTTTTTAGTATGTTTTAATTAGTTTTTATTATATTTTTATTAGTTTTTAGTTAAAATTCACTTTTCTGGACTTTACTATGAGTTTGTGTATTTTTCTGTGATTTCAGGTATTTTCTGACTGAAATTGAGGGTTCTGAGCAAAAATCTGATTCAGAGGCTGAAAAGGACTGCAGATGTTGTTGGATTCTGACCTTCCTGCACTCAAAGTAGATTTTCTAGAGCTACAAAAGCCCAATTGGCGCGCTCTCAACGGCGTTGGAAAGTAGACATCCTGGGCTTTCTAGCAATGTATAATAGTCCATACTTTGCCTGAGATTTGATGGCCCAAATCGGCGTTGTAAATCAGCTTCAGAATTCCCAGCGTTTAACGCTGGAACTGGCATAAAAATTGGAGTTAAACGCCCAAACTGGCATAAAAGCTGGCGTTTAACTCCAGAAAAAGTCTCTAAACATGAAAGATTCAATGCTCAGCCCAAGCACACACTAAGTGGACCCAGAAGTGGATTTTTACGTCATTTACTCATTTCTGTATACCCTAGGTTACTAGTTCACTATTAATAGGATCTTTTGACATTGTATCTGGACCTCATGACACTTTACACGTTTCTCATTGTATCTTCTATGGCATGAGTCTCTAAACCCCATGGTTGGGGGTGAGGAGCTCTGCTGTGTCTTGATGGATTAATGCAATTACTACTGTTTTTCTTTCAATCATGCTTGCTTCCATTCTAAGATATCACTTGTTCCTAAACCTGATGAATGTGATGATCTGTGACAATCATCATCATTCTCACCTATGAACGTGTGCCTGACAACCACCTCCGTTCTACCTTAGATTGAGTAGATATCTCTTGGATCCTTTAACCGGAATCTTCGTGGTATAAGCTAGAATTGACGGCGGCATTCAAGAGAATCCGGAAGGTCTAAACCTTCTCTGTGGTATTCTGAGTAGGATTCAAGGATTGAATGACTGTGACGAGCTTCAAACTCCTGAGGGCTGGGCGTTAGTGACAGACGCAAAAGAATCACTGGATTCTATTCCAACCCGATTGAGAACCGACAGATGATTAGCCGTGCTGTTACAGAGCGCGTTGAACATTTTCACTGAGAGGATGGAAGGTAGCCATTGACAACGGTGAAACCCTACATACATCTTGCCATGGAAGGAGCCTTGCGTGCTTGAAGAAGAAGACAGTAGGAAAGCAGAGGTTCAGAAGATAGAGCATCTCCAAAACCTCAACCTATTCTCCATTACTGCAAAACAAGTACTTATTTCATGTTCTTTTGCTTTTCACAATCAATCCTGATAATTTTTGATATCCTGACTAAGAGTTACAAGATAACCATAGCTTGCTTCAAGCCGACAATCCCCGTGTGATCGACCCTTACTCACGTAAGGTATTACTTGGACGACCCAGTGCACTTGCTGGTTAGTTGTGCGGGATTGCGAAAGTGTGATTGCAATTTCGTGCACCAAGTTTTTGGCGCCGTTGCCGGGGATTGTTCGAGTTTGGACAACTGACGGTCTATCTTGTTGCTTAGATTAGGACTATTTTATTTTTGTTGGTTTAGAGTCTTTTATTTGAGTGTAGTTTCATATTTTAAGTTTGGTGTCAATTGCATGCTTTTGTTTTTCTTTTAATTTTCGAATTTGCATGTCCTTAGTCCCTTTCTGATCTTTAAAAATTCTAAGTTTGGTGTCTTCCTTGTGTTTTCCTTTAGGTTTTCGAAAATTTGTGTTGATTCTCTTTAAAATTCTAAGTTTGGTGTCATTTTGTTGCTTTTTCTCTTTCCTCTTTTCAAAAATCAAATCTTTTTCAAAATAATTTTCAATCATATCTTTTCAATTGCTAATTCCAAAATCTTTTCAATTAACTAATTGATTTGGTTCTCATTTTGATTTGATCTTATTTTCTTTTAATTTTCGAAATTTTATTTATTTTATTTTATTTTTTTCGGTCACTTTTAGTTAAAAAAAATCTACTTGCAATTCATATCATTTTCCTTTCTCTATCATGGACCTAAGTGGAATTGAGCAGTCCAGAAGGACTTTGGGGTCATATGCTAACCCCATTACAGCTGCATATGGGAGTAGCATCTGTATACCTCCCATCAAAGCAAGCAGCTTTGAGCTAAACCCTCAACTCATTATCATGGTGCAGCAAAATTGCCAGTATTCCGGTCTTCCACAGGAAGAACCTACTGAGTTTCTGGCACAATTCTTACAACTTGCTGACACAGTACGTGATAAAGAGGTGGATCAGGATGTCTACAGATTATTACTGTTTTCATTTGCTGTAAAAGATCAAGCTAAGAGGTGGTTGAATAACCAACCTACAGCAAGCATAAAGACATGGAAACAGTTATCAGACAAATTCCTGAATCAATTTTACCCTCCAAAAAGGATGACACAGCTAAGGCTGGACATCCAAGGCTTTAAACAAGAGGATAATGAATCCCTTTATAATGCCTGGGAGAGGTATAGAGGTATGCTAAGAAAATGCCCCTCTGAAATGTTTTCAGAGTGGGTACAGTTAGACATCTTTTACTATGGGCTTACAGAAAAAGCTCAGATGTCTCTAGACCACTCAGCTGGTGGATCTATACATATGAGGAAGACGATTGATGAGGCTCAAGAGCTTATAGATACTGTTGCTAGAAATCAACATTTGTACTCTAGCAATGAGTTCTCTACAAAAGAAGAAGTTATGGCAGTAGCCACTGATCCTAATCCTCAAGAACAGATGGTTGAGCTTAATCAGCAATTACACCTGATGACAAAACAGTTAGAAGAATTTAAAGAGATGCTCCAAGAAACTAAAATTGCTAACAAGAACATAGAATCACAGTTGAATCAGGCAAAACAACAGCTATCTAAACAGATAACAGAAGAATGCCAAGCAGTTCAACTGAGGAGTGGGAAGACATTGAATAACACTGCTCAAAGTAGCAAAAAGCCAACAAAAGAACAATTGACAGAGGATAGCCAAACCACTATCCAAAATCCCTCTGAGGACAGTAAGAGCCCAGAGAGGAATACTCTTGGCGTTCAAACGCCAGAAAAGGGGGGAAGCTGGCGTTAAACGCCCATTCCTTGCCCAGTTCTGGCGTTCAAACGCCAGAAAAGGGGGAAAAGTTGGCGTTAAACGCCAATTTTCCACCCAACCCTGGCGTTCAAACGCCAATGGGGAATCAGACACCTGAGAGTGCTGATAGTAACCCCTCTAAAAAGGCTTCTCCAACCACTTCTGTAAGGAATAAACCTGCAGCAACTAAGGTTGAAGAATATAAAGCCAAGATGCCTTATCCTCAGAAACTCCGCCAAGCGGAGCAGGATAAGCAATTTGCCCGCTTTGCAGACTACCTAAGGACTCTTGAAATAAAAATTCCGTTTGCAGAGGCACTTGAGCAAATACCTTCTTATGCTAGGTTCATGAAAGAGATCTTAAGTCATAGGAAGGATTGGAGAGAAACTGAAAAAGTATTTCTCACTGAAGAATGCAGTGCAGTCATTCTGAAAAGCTTACCAGAAAAGCTTTAAGACCCAGGAAGCTTTATGATACCATGCACATTAGAAGGTGCTTGCACCAAGACAGCCCTGTGTGATCTTGGAGCAAGCATCAATCTAATACCTGCATCCACTATCAGAAAGCTTGGGTTGACTGAAGAAGTCAAACCAACCCGGATATGCCTCCAACTTGCTGATGGCTCCATTAAATATCCATCAGGCATAATTGAGGACATGATTGTCAAGGTTGGGCCATTTGCCTTTCCAATTGACTTTGTAGTGCTGGAAATGGAGGAGCACAAGAGTGCAACTCTCATTCTAGGAAAACCTTTCCTAGCAACTGGACGAACTCTCATTGATGTACAAAAAGGGGAAGTAACCCTGAGAGTCAATGAGGATGAGTTCAAGTTGAATGCTGTCAAAGCTATGCAGCATCCAGACACACCAAATGACTGCATGGGCGCTGACATTATTGACTCTTTAGTGGAAGAGGTCAATATGACTGGAAGTCTAGAATCAGAGCTTGAGGACATCTTCAAGGATGCTCAGCCTGATCAGGAAGAACCAGAGGAAACAAAAGAATTTTTGAAAATTCCTCAGGAGAAGGATAAGCCTCCCAAACCTGAACTCAAACCACTACCACCATCCCTGAAGTATGCATTTCTGGGAGAGGGTGATACTTTTCCAGTGATTATAAGCTCTGCTTTAAACCCACAGGAAGAGGAAGCACTGATTCAAGTGCTAAGGACACACAAGACAGCTCTTGGGTGGTCCATAAGTGATCTTAAGGGCATTAGCCCAGCAAGATGCATGCACAAGATCCTATTGGAGGATAATGCCAAACCAGTGGTCCAACCACAAAGGCGGCTAAATCCAGCCATGAAGGAGATGGTGCAGAAATAGGTCACTAAATTACTAGAGGCTGGGATTATTTATCCTATTTCTGATAGCCCCTGGGTGAGCCCTGTCCAAGTTGTCCCTAAGAAGGGAGGTATGACAGTAGTTCATAATGAAAAAAATGAACTGGTTCCTACAAGAACAGTCACAGGGTGGCGTATGTGTATTGACTACAGAAGGCTCAATACAGCCACCAGAAAGGATCATTTTCCTTTACCATTCATAGACCAAATGCTAGAAAGACTAGCTGGTCATGATTATTACTGCTTTTTGGATGGCTATTCAGGCTACAACCAAATTGCAGTAGATCCTCAGGACCAAGAGAAAACAGCATTCACTTGCCCTTCTGGCGTGTTTGCCTACAGGAGGATGCCTTTTGGTCTGTGTAATGCTCCTGCAACCTTTCAGAGATGCATGCTATCCATCTTCTCTGATATGGTGGAGAAATTCCTAGAAGTCTTCATGGATGACTTCTCAGTATATGGAGACTCATTCAGCTCCTGTCTTAACCACCTAGCACTTGTCCTGAAAAGGTGCCAAGAGACTAACCTGGTTTTAAACTGGGAGAAATGTCACTTTATGGTGACTGAAGGAATTGTCCTTGGGCACAAAATTTCAAGCAGGGGAATAGAGGTGGATAAGGCAAAGGTAGAGGTAATTGAAAAATTACCACCACCTGCCAATGTTAAGGCAATCAGAAGCTTTCTGGGATATGCAGGATTCTACAGAAGGTTTATAAAGGATTTTTTGAAAATTGCTAAACCTCTGAGCAACCTGCTAGCTGCTGACACACCATTTGTGTTTGACACACAGTGTCTGCAGGCATTTGAGACCCTGAAAGCCAAACTGGTCACAACACCAGTCATCTCTGTACTAGACTGGACATTGCCATTCGAACTAATGTGTGATGCCAGTGACCATGCCATTGGTGCAGTGTTGGGACAGAGGCATAACAAGCTTCTGCACGTCATTTATTATGCCAGCCATGTTCTACATGATGCACAGAAGAATTACATAACCACAGAAAAAGAGTTACTTGCAGTGGTCTATGCCATTGACAAGTTTAGATCCTATCTAGTGGGATCAAAGGTGATTGTGTACACTGACCATGCTGCTCTTAAGTACTTACTCACAAAGCAGGATTCAAAACCCAGGCTTATAAGATGGGTGTTGCTCCTGCAAGAGTTTGATATAAAAATAAGAGACAGAAAAGGGACAGAGAACCATGTAGCTGATCATCTGTCCCGAATAGAACCAGTAGCTAGGGCGTCCTTCCCTTCTACTGAGATCTCTGAGACTTTCCCAGATGAGCAACTCTTTGCCATTCAAGAAACTCCATGGTTTGCAGATATTGCAAATTATAAAGCTGTGAGGTTCATACCACAGGAGTACAGCAGGGTGCAAAGAAAGAAATTAATTTCAGATGCCAAGTACTACCTATGGGATGAGCCATATCTCTTTAAGAGATGTGCAGACGGAATGATCCGCAAATGTGTACCCAGAGAAGAAGCACAAAGGATCCTATGGCACTGCCATGGATCACAGTATGGGGGACATTTTGGAAGTGAGCGAACAGCCACTAAAGTCCTCCAATGTGGCTTCTACTGGCCTACTCTCTATAGAGATGCCCGAGAGTTTGTGCGTAACTGTGACAGTTGCCAAAGAGCTGGTAACTTGCCTCACGGATATGCCATGGCTCAACAAGGGATATTAGAGATTGAATTGTTTGATGTATGGGGGATTGACTTCATGAGTCCATTCCCACCATCATACTCAAACACTTACATTCTGGTGGCAGTGGACTATGTATCTAAGTGGGTAGAAGCAATTGCTACACCCACTAATGATACCAAAACCGTACTGAAATTCCTCCAGAAACACATCTTCAGTAGGTTTGGTGTTCCCATAGTACTAATCAGTGATGGGGGCACTCATTTCTGCAATAAACAGCTGTACTCTGCTATGGTCCGATACGGAATTAGCCACAAAGTGGCAACTCCATATCATCCACAGACAAATGGGCAAGCTAAAGTCTCTAACAGAGAGCTAAAAAGAATCCTAGAACGGACTATAATTGCCCGTAGAAAGGATTGGGCAAAGAGCTTGGATGATGCTCTGTGGGCGTACAGAACAGCATTCAAGACTCCAATAGGAACCTCTCCATACCAACTTGTGTATGGCAAGGCCAGTCATCTGCCCGTGAAACTGGAACATAAAGCCTACTGGGCAACCAGATTCCTAAACCTGGATGCTAAGTTAGTTGGTGAAAAAAGATTGCTCTAGCTAAACGAGCTAGATGAATTTAGACTCAGTGCCTTTGAAAATGCAAAAATTTATAAGGAAAAGGCAAAGAAGTGGCATGACAAGAAGTTGTCATCCAGAGTCTTTGAGCCAGGACAAAAAGTTCTGCTCTTCAACTCTAGGCTCAGACTGTTCCCAGGAAAACTTAAATCCCGCTGGAGGGGTCCGTATGTGATTACAGGAGTATCACCATATGGATATGTTGAGCTTCAAGATACCGATTCTGACAAAAAGTTCATTGTTAATGGACAGAGGATCAAGCATTATCTTGAAAGCAATTTTGAGCAGGAATGCTCAAAACTGAGGCTTGAGTGATCCTCAGTGAAGGTCCAGCTAAAGACAATAAAGAAGCGCTTGCTGGGAGGCAACCCAGTGATTAGTAGGGTATCTGTTCGGTTTAATCAAGGGTTGATACATTTTCTCAAAGAGCAATTATCAAAATTGAAGGAATTCACAGAGTTACAGAAAGATTCAGTGCAAAAAGCAGAGAAAAAGAGCTTGCTGGCAAAAAAACGCCAGTAAGGGGTACATTGGGCGTTAAACGCCAGAATGGGCACCATTCTGGGCGTTTAATGCCTGTAAAGGTGCCATTTTGGGCGTTAAACGCCAGAATGGGCACCATTCTGGGCGTTTAACACCAGGTGTGCAGCATCCTGGGCGTTTAGCAAAACGCCCAGTGAAGAAGGGAATTCTGGCGTTTAACGCCAGCCAGGGAATTCTGGCGTTTAACGCCAGCCAGGGTACCTGGCTGGGCGTTAAACACCCACAATGGCCAACAATTGGGCGTTAAACGCCAGAATGGGTACCATTCTGGGCGTTTAACGCCAAAAAGGTAGGAGGCAGAGATTTTGCTTTCTGATTAAAATTTTTTCAAACTTTCCTTTTTTGATCCATAGTTTTCTACACAAACACATTTCAAACTTTCATCATTCACCTTCAAATCTTCAAAAATTAAAATCATTCTTCAAATCTCTCTCAAATCCTTCCCAAATCTTCTTCAAAAACTCAAATATTTCTCAAATTTTTTCCATATCTTCTCAAATCTCCCTCAAAATTTTTGAAATCTCTCCTCCTCCCTTATAAATACATGTTTGGCCACCCCTTTCTCCTCACCATTCGAATTTGCTCTCCTCCTCTCTCCTCTCTTTCCTTTCTTTTGCTTGAGGACAAGCAAACCTCTAAGTTTGGTGTGCTCTTCCTGATCACTAAGCCAAGATTCATCAAGATCATGGCTCCTAAGGGAAAATAAACCAATTTAAGAGGCAAGAAAGAGAATAATCCAAAGAGTCTTTGGAATCAAGAGAAGTTCTTAACCAAAGAACATGAAGACCATTATCATAAAATAATGGGTCTGAGGTCAGTGATCCCGGAAGTCAAATTCGATCTAAAAGAAGATGAATATCCGGGGATCCAAGAGCAAATTCGAAACAGAGGATTGGAAGTTCTAACCAATCCTGAGATAAAGGTTGGAAGAAACATGGTTCAGGAATTCTACTCAAATCTGTGGCTGACAGATAAGCAGAGAATGACTGGAACTGCCTTCCATACTTACAGAACCATGGTCAGAGGGAAAGTTATTTACTTCCATCTGGACAAAATAAGAGAGGTCTTCAAATTGCCTCAACTACAAGATGATCTTGAATCCTTTAATAGGAGAATGGTGAGAGCAGATAAGGGGTTGGATCAAGTTCTAGAGGACATTTGCCTCCCTGGAACTAAGTGGATAACCAATTCAAAAGGTGTCCCAAACCAACTCAAGAAGGGAGACCTCAAACCAATTGCAAGAGGCTGGCTAGACTTTATTGGGCGTTCCATATTGCCCACTAGCAACCGTTCTGAGGTCACTATCAAGAGAACAGTGATGATTCATTGCATTATGCTTGGAAAAGAAGTGGAGGTTCATCATCTGATTGCTTGTGAGATCTACACAATTGCAAATAAGAATTCCACTGAAGCCAAACTAGCTTACCCAAGCTTGATCTCGTTGCTCTGTAAAGAGGCTGGGGTGAAGATGGGAATAGATAAATTCATACCCATTGAACATCCAATCACCAAGAAGTCAATGGAAGGACAAATGCAAGACAGCTCTATCAAAAAGAGGGCGCAGGAGTTCCTCCCTGAATTTTCTGAAATTGACTACTGGGCCAGCCTAGAAGCATCTATCACCAAGTTGCAAGAAACTATGGAGCAACTTAAGGAAGAACAGCAGAATCAGAACTGCATGCTCTGCAAATTGCTGAAGGAACAAGAGAAGCAGGGGCGTGAACTTCAAGAGATGAAACGCCAAAAGCTCTCCCCTCAAGTGGAGGGAGCATCCACTTCTCAAAATCAAGGTTGTTGAGTCCTAACTCTGTGATAACCTCTATCATTAGGAGCCTATTTAAATTTTTTATGTTTTCTATTACTATTAGTCTTATCTTATATCTATTTTTGAGTCTTGTTTCTTAATTCATGATTAATAAAATTTAAAGTTCAGTCTTAAGCTATGAATGTCCTATGAATCCATCACCTCTCTTAAATGAAAAAATGCTTTAATCACAAAAGAACAAGAAGTACAGGATTTCGAATTCATCTTTGAAACTAGTTGAATTAGTTTGATGTGGTGACAATACTTTTTGCTTTCTGAATGAATGCTTGAACAGTGCATATGTCTTTTGAATTTGTTGTTTTAAGA